>NC_061113.1:150794116-151094116 GCF_002878395.1 Capsicum annuum
TGCCTTTGTTGCGATGGTCCGAGCGATTGTCCATCTCAGAATCGAAGGTCTGTCAGATCGTCTATCGGACCTGGGCGGTTCCGACAATTCTCAGTAAAACGACCATAACTTCTCACCCCGATGTCGGATTTGGGAAAAATTGGTATTGTTGGAAAGCTAATTCAATTCTCTACATGAAAAAAAGTTAAATTTAAGAAAACTATATATCGTTTAAACACCAATCACTTGGGAAGTCTCTTCTCAATATTTTAGGGCCGAAATTACACTTCACTTGACATGCTGTAAGGCTCAGAGTATTAGAGAACTTTATGGGGTCTTACAATATCTCCCCCTTGGAAACATTATTCCTCAAATGTCGCTAGTTAAACTAGGAACACAGGAAAACAGAGTCCATATAGCTGAAGCAATTTACTAAACGGGCTCAAAATCTTTCTAAACTCTTGAATACCTCAGAAATTGCAAAAACTCATGCAAGAATAGATACATAGCTAAACTTTAGATTAGAAGGGCTAAATTAAGGAAGAGTAATACCTTCTGATCGATCTGAACTCAGGGAAAAGAGGTGCGGGTACTTGGCTCGCATGTCTGCTTCTTCCTCCCAAGTAGCACCCTCAACTGACTGGTTCCGCCACAACACTTTAACCAAGGGAATCTCTTTGATCCTTAGTCTATGGATCTGAAAATCTAGGATCTCAATAGGAATCTTATCAAATGAAAGATTGTTCTGAATATCAGCACTCTCTGAGGGATCTACTACAACAGAATCACCACTATGCTTTTTAAGCATGGAGACTTGAAAAATAGGATGAACGGCTGACAACTCTGCGGGCAACTCAACCTCATAGGCTACTTTACCAACACGGCTCAAGACTTTATACGGGCCAACATAACGGGGACTAAGCTTTCCCTTTTTACCAAACCTCTTCACCCCTTTCTTGGGTGAAATCTTCAAGTACACCAAATCACCCACCTCAAATTCAAGATCTGTTCTCCTCACATTGGCATATGACTTTTGACAACTCTGAGCTATCTTTAACCTCTATCTAATCAACTTAACTTTCTTCATAGCTTCATACACTGCATCAGGCCTAATCATGACAGCTTTACCCACTTTAAACCAACCTATGGGTGATATACATCTTCTACCATACAAGGCCTCAAATGGTGCCATCCCGATGCTAGCATGGTAACTATTGTTATAGACAAACTCTATCAATGGCAAATGATCATCCCAACTACCTTTGAAATAAAGTGCACATGCCGTCGACATATCTTCTAGTGTTTGAATGGTCCTCTCAGCCTGACCATCTGTCTGCGGATGAAAAGCAAAACTAAAAAGAACTTGGGTACCAAGACCCTGCTGAAATACCCTCTAAAACTAAGAAGTAAATTGAGTACCCCTATCCAATATAATAGATAAGGGAACTCCGTGCACCTTGACTAAATCCTGGATAACAATCAAGCATAATCCTCAGCTGTATAAGATGTATGCATGGGCAAGAAGTGTGCGTACTTAGTCAACCTGTCTATAACAACCCAAATAGAATCATGATGACGACACGAAAGAGGTAACCCAGTCACGAAGTCCATATTCACCACCTCCCACTTCCAAGTGGGTATACCAAACTCTTGCATCACACCACCAGATCTTTGGTGTTCTACCTTAACTTGTTGTCACATTGTACACTTTGCTACAAACTCAGCTATATCCTTTTTCATACCATTCCACCAATAGATTTCCCACAAGTCGCGGTACATCTTGGTAGTTCCAGGATGAATAGAATACCGTGCACCATGCGCTTCAACCATAATCCTCTGCCTCAAATCATCAACACACAGAACACACAATCTACCCTGCGATCTCAACACGCCATCTCCCCCTTGGGAGAAAACCTCTAACTTTTGGTCATTAACTGCCTCCTTCTGTCTGACCAAACTAGGATCTTTATCTTGTTTCTCCTTCACTTCTGAAACTAAAGAAGATTCGGTGCTACTTTGCACTAAAGTACTTCCCTCAGCTGAATCAAGAAACCTAATACCCAATCTAGCCAGACAATGCACATCACGAGCTAACTCTTTCTTACCTTCCTCTACATAAGTAACACTACCCATAGACAATCTGCTAAGGGCATCAACCACTACATTGGCCTTGCTTGGGTGATACAACACTCTGATAACATAGTCTTGTAACAACTCTAACCACCTCTTCTACCTAAGATTCAACTCCTTCTAAGTAAACACATACTACAGGATCTTATGATCAGTAAACACATCAACATAAACACCATAAAGATAGTATCTCCAGATTTTTAAAGTAAATACCACAACAACTAACTCAAAATCATGGGTAGGGTAATTCTTTTTATGCGGCTTCAACTATCTAGAGGAATAGGCTATAACCTTACCTCTTTGAATCAGCACATAACCTAAACCAATTCTAGAGGCATCACAATACACCATAAAACCATTTGTACCATCAGGAAATATCAACACAGGGGCTGAAGTAAATCGAGTTTTCAACTCCTGAAAACTCTTCTCATAGGAATTTGACCACTGGAACTTAACTTTCTTTTGGGTCAACTAGGTCATGAGAGAAATAATACAAGAGAAACCTTCAACAAAATGGTGGTAGTAGCCCGCTAGACCCAAGAAACTTCTAATGTTAGACGAAGAGATAGGTCTAGGCTAATTTCTTATAGTTTCTGTCTTTTGGGGATCAACTCTAATACATTCGGCTGAAATAATATGACCTAGAAAGGCTACATACCTTAGCCAAAATTCACACTTACTAAATTTGGCGAACAACTGGTGACTTCTTAGAGTTTGCAAGACAATTCTAAGGTGATCTGCATGATCATACTCACTGTGGGAGTAGACAAGGATGTTATCTATGGACAGTATGACAAACATATCAAGATATTGCTTGAACACTCAATTCATGAGGTCTATAAAAGCTGCTGGGGCATTGGTTAGCCCGAAAGACATGACTAAAAACTCAAAGTGACCATAGCGGGGTTCAAAAGGATATCTTTGGAATATCACATTCCCTCACTTTAAGCTGGTGATAGCCGGATATTAGGTCTATCTTGGAGAAATAACTTGCACCTTACAACTGATCAAATAGGTCATCAATTCTCAGAAGAGGATACTTATTTTTGATAGTGACCTGGTTATGCTGACGATAGTCAATGCACATATGCAAGGAACCATCTTTCATCCACACGAATAGAATAGGTGCGCCCCAAAGAGAAATACTGGGCCTTATGAAACCTTTGTCTAAAAGATCTTTGAGTTGCTCTTTCAACTCCTTAAGCTCTGCAGGTTCCATACGGTATAGTTTAATAGAAATGGGATGAGTGTCGGGAAGAAGGTCAATCCTGAATTCTATCTCTCTATCGAGAGGTACCCCTGGGAGATCTTCCAAAAAAACATCTAGAAACTCATTAACAATATCGACTGACTGAATAGTCAGAGCCTCAGACTTAGTGTCTTTGACTCTAACTAGGTGATAGATTCAACCCTTAGATATTAGCTTTTTAGCCTTTAGATAGGAGATAAAATGACTTTTCAGAGATACCGTACTCCCGAACCACTCAAAAAACTGGCTTATCAGGGAACTAAAACTTGACCACATGGGTACGGTAGTCTATAGATGCATAATAAAAATGAAGCCAATCCATACCCAGAATATGGTCAAAATCCACCATGTCTAACTCTATCAAATCAGCAAGTATGACTCTATGAAGAACAATAATAGGACAATCTCTATACACTTGTTCAGTAACAACTGACTCCCTAACTGGTGTAGAAACTAGGAAAGGCTCAGGAATCTTTTTGGGATTTATTTTGAAATTCACAAACACTAGTGGGGTCACATAGAAAACACTTGACCCAGGGTCCAACAACACGTAAACATCAAAACAAAAGATGCGGAGCATACCAGTAACAACATCGGGAGAGTTCTCCTGCTCCTGATGAAATGGTAAGGCATAGAATCTGTTATGGTGCTGACCGCCAGTAGTGTTAGATGAAGCACCCTGAATAGGGGTAGGACGAGGTACAGGAGCTGGTGCACTAGTAGTCTATTCTTAAGGTCAGGCATCTCTTGTCCCCTGCCTAGCATACTGACAATTTCTAAGTCTATGGCCCTGCTAGCCACAATTGAAACAACCCCTCAAATCTGTGAAACACTCACCGGGATAATCCTTACCACACTTAGCATAAGGATGATAACGAGGCCAGTTACAAACACTGTTCTGCGACATAGACAAAAAGACCTGCCCTCTTGCTCCTGCCTGCCTCTAGGTGCGGGAGCACTAGTTGATAAAGGGGCGGGAATATAAGGACGTCTCTGAAACTGAGGGCGGTTTCCTCCATGGAACCTAGACTGAGTATACTTATGCTGCTCAGATCTAGCTCTCTTGTTACCCCTCACTCTGTCTCTCTTTCCAATCTTATTCGCCTTCATCTGCTTTGCATGCATCATTAACCTAGATAGATCCATATCCCTATGAAGTATTACAGTCCTACACTCTTTCAGCACCAAACCAGAAAAACTTGTCACGAACTTGCTTATACTTGCTCGGGTGTCAAAAATCAAATCAAGAGCATACTTGGCCAGCTGGTTGAACTTCAAGCAGTACTCCTTAACAGTCATGGAGCCCTGCCTCAAGTTCATAAACTCCTCAAGCTTTGCTTCCCTCATCTCAAGAGGAAATAACTTGTCCAAGAATGCATCTTGGAACGCCTGCCAAGTCATAGAAGCAACATCCTCACCTCTACTCTTTCTCCATAATACAACTCAGTTATAAGCTATGTCCTTCAACCTGTAAGACACCAACTCAACACTTTCTTCCTCAAAAATATACATCACCTGCGTGATCTTTCTCACCTCCTCAAGGTACAACTATGGGTCCTCACCTACCTTGGACCCATAAAACTCTGGTAGATTCATCCACATCAAATCATGAACCCTAGTCGAAGCTACATCACCTCCCTGCTGATCTACAACTGTAGCTTGATTATTAGCCCAAACATTAGCAGTGACTGCTTGGGCTAATGCCTGAAAATCCACCCGAAACTTAATATGAGACACACTCTCATTCAAAGAATCAACAGGTGGGGGTTGCTCATCATCATTTCTATGGGTATTAGCTCTTTATAGAGGCATTTTCTGAAATAGGAGAGCACGAATTATTAGATAAGGGGGACAACTGTAGGCACGATAGAATCTGAAAGAAAGAAATATTTTTTTTTAAAACGTCTTGTTGCCTCTTGCTCATAGATGTGGCATGCTATACACTGATGATCAAGACTCTACTCAACGCCGCTTGTCAGGCTCCTTAGGACTCCTTTAAAACTTGGCTCTAATACCAAGTTTTTAATGACCCAAAATTACCTCCCGGGATGTCACACGGTACTTAGGGCTACAAGTAGCCCCAAGCTAACCCTTTAAGCCTATCACTTCTCATAATAACTCATTCAAGAAGGAATACATAAAACACTAGCACTGTCATATCAAATAAAAGGAAATACAAAGGTAATACTCAGTTCAAATGACCATAAAACTGGAAATCTTAACACAACCACAATCTGATAACTAGTCCGACAAAGCCTCTACTACTCCATGAACTAGAGAGCCATTGGGACAGGTCCCCAACTGACTCAAACTGGACTGAAAGTCATAAACATAACCACTCAAATACTGAAATATCAGAAGATAGGCCTTCGAACCATGAGGACTCACCACTAGAGAAATGTAGACGAAGGTACTCGGGAATTAGTGATGAAATTGGGACTGAGCACCTGAACCTACATTATAAGACAATGTAGCACATAGACGTATATGTGGATCAACACTTGAGAATATACTAAGTATGTGGGGGTGTATACATTTACATAAAACAATATCAATACTCTTTAATCAAATCATGCATGCAAATAGGAATGACTCACATAACTTGAATAAGTCAAAATGTAAAGCTTATAAATCATGTAGAATGGAGTATGTAACACAAATATCGTAAGTCATTAGACTTTAGCTTTAAAAATTTGTGCTCTCCTCTTATTGTTATTACTCATAGGATGAAGGAAGCTTTAAACAATACTTTCAACTCATGCATGTCTCATGGATAGTAAAAATTATTTATTGCTCAATAATTATAACTCTTTTGAACTCAAACACTTCAAAAGTTGGAATCATATAACTTTAGTTTAAAAACCAGTGATCAACTCGTATTAGTAGAGAAAACTACTTCCTTCTTTGGAAAAAAACACTCAAAGCAGTTCATTCATTTTAGAAATTATCTCATCCCAAAACTTTAGGAAAAATATTCTATCTCAATGGAAAATACTTTAGTTTAGGGAGGTTCTCTTAACCGACATAAATCATGCGAGCTACATGGAGTCAAACGTATTATCCTACTAAGAAAGAAACCTCACGTTGGGGAGAGGCATCATACTCTTTTCATGGAGTATAACCTCAACTCAGTGATCACTTATCTTGGCTTTCGGCCCAATCATCTCGGCCTCAGGCCCAAAATCTCAAACCTACCATGGCACGTAGTTCTGGGGTAAGAAACCATAGTAACTTACCCAACTCGGTGCTAAATACTACCCCCTTTAGTTTATCTCGCTCCTCTTATGAAAATTCACTTTCAAAATAATCTCATGGTTCATAAGAACCCAATAATCAAATCTGTAATCTCATGTAGTGAAGTAGATTTTAAAGCTCTATGACCATTAGGTCAAAACATTTCTCAATAATCTCAGATTACTCAAATCATAGGTGTTTATAACATGAAAGTTCATAAAATTCCAAGTCTCAAGTAGGGATTAATGACCCATAATTCAATCTCAAGTTAAAACTCATCAAAATACATATTAGATAGTATATAGATTCATAAATAATATAAAAATCTGGAATTATTAGCAATTTAACTCATAATATCAACATACTCATATACTTCAATTTCTAGAATATTGAAACTCCTAAATTCTCAAGGAGTAACAACATTGGGTATAAACCCAACTTCAACTTCTTAAGAAAACATGCAAAATTATGTGATTTGACTTTCAATTTATGGGAAACATCAAGATATTGCAATCAATAAAAATGGGTGAAAAACCCTGATTCGATATCATGTAAAATCTCATAGTATGCAGAAAATTATAGTTTAAATAAGCCTTTGGGCACAAGGGTGAAATGATTACCCTTGTTCAAAACTTCACATACCTTAGATTATGAAATCGGATGAACAAGCTTTCTTCAACTCTTCTTCTTACTCTTGAGAGAGGGTTCTTGCAACCCTTGAACTTGGGGAACTTAGATCTCAACTCAATTTATTGAATCTATGGTGAGTTCTTGGATTTCTTTGAGAAGGGTTTTAGATTTGATCTTGAGGGAGAAACCCTAGCTCTCTTGTGTTTTGGATGATGAATGAAGCCATTTTTTTCATTTAGAATATATCAAGGTATAAAAGAGTGGAAATACCAAAAATCCCTTTTAAAAATGAGTTAAAAATATTGAATGGGGGCTGCAACGGTCGGAGCGACGGTCCGTCATTAGCCTGATGGTCCGTCGGATCATCTATCGCACGCCGGTTGGAAAAAGAACACACTTCCTCGATGTGATGATCGAAGAAATGGTCCATAGCAGCCTTGATGGTCCTTCGGATCATCCATCGCACGTTGCCCAGGATGAGACTACACTATCTCACTAGCGACAATCTCAGTGATGATCCATCGCATCATTAATGGTTCGTTAACCTGGCCGTCACACCTGGGCCAGGAAATGGAGTTACTACCTTGGTTGTGATGGTCCGAGAAATTGTTCATCATAGACTCGATGGTCCGTCGGATCGTCTGTCGCACCTGGGCGATTTAAATAATTCTCAGTTAAATGGCCATAACTTCTCACCCTGATGTCGAATTTGGACGAAATTGGTATCGTTGGAAAGCTAATTTAATTATCTACATGAAAAAAGGTCAAATTTAAGAAAATTATATATAGTTTAAATACCTATCACTTGGGAAGTTTCTTCTTAATCTTTTAAGGCCAAAATTTCACTTCATTGACACGCTCTAAGGCTCGGACTACGTGAGAACTTTATGGGGTCTTATAGATACAAGCAGAATTAGTGAGAAATTTACTAAACTATATAAAAACATTGTATGCAAAATAGATGTCATTAGCTGAACTTGTTCAATAAAATTATCATTTAAAACATTTACAACACTGGTAATCCACAAGAAAATTGAAATTGAATACATCAACTCATCTATGAAGTTTCTAGTAATACTGGCTATATGTAAGACCCCGCAAAATCCTTAGATTAATTTAGTCCTTTAAGCTTGCCAAGGGGTCCCAGACTTAGAATATTCTAGCTAAGTATTTAGACTTAGTGTTATTCTAGCCTTCGAGAGTTGGCTATCTTAGTTCATGGTCTCTGCATTCATTAAACATTGATATTTAGGTTGATTCATGACCAGGAGCGTCCGTAGGTGTTTCCATACAAGTTTTAAATTTTTTGAACTTTGTATGAATCTCCTTTGGAATCCTAAAATAGTGGATCAATGCAATCTTGGTACGCCATGTCGACTATCACCTTGATAAATGTTTTCCTTAGCTCCAACCATTAATTTCCAGTGAATCGATATGGACTCGACATGACACATTATCTATCACATCGATACCAATGACGCGGTGTGTCGATCTATGCGTCGATGGTACAATTTTTCAATCATTAAAAGAATGCATCCTTGGAGGTATTTAGTTTTTTTCCCCTCAACCTTTATCCCCCAAAACACAATATTAATCCCTTTTGGCAGAAAATAAACTCATTCTTTCTCAAATTTTCTCAAGAACAAAACCCTAGAAACATCAATTTCAAATCAAGAACTCATGGTTTCACCATTAACTTTCAAAAATTCAGGAACTACGGTGTGTGAAGTATTCATCCAATGGCTCCTTCCACCCTTGGAGCCCAAGAACCTCTCTTTAAACTTCAAGTAGTGAATTTTATGATTTCCATGATTGGAATTAGAGTGTATTCATGATTTTTGTTTAGATTTGGTTCCTTATTAATGTTTTATTACATGTTTCATGTAGAATTAATGGCCGTGTGTGTAAATCCATGATAAAATCTTGAATTGTGAAATTTGGAATTCAATCATTATGCTCACTTGTTGTTCAAAGTTATGTGCATTTGTTATACTCACCAAGTGCGTAATAAATTACTCATGTGAACTAGTAAGAGAAAGAAATCTTGTCAAGATAGCTTATGTGCAAGTGTATTGTGCAAGTGTTTTGTTAAAATGTCCCAAATGAATGAATGATGATCAAGTACTTAGTTTACATGTTTCAAATTTGTGCCATGTCTCTTAATTTATGATTTCGAGTCCTGTGGGTACTTGTACCCGACAATTTAGCTGTTTACTTAGAGATATGGTCATTCATAATATAGTATCAGTCACGTATAATTAGTAGTATTCACAGTGAGTTACAAAACTTAGGAAAAATTCAATACATTTAGCATTCAGTTCTGATCTCAGTAAACTCAGCCAACCAACAAGAATTCAGCAGTTTCCATCAGTCCACGAAACTCAGTGAACTCAGTTTAGTTCAGCTAAACAGTATGATCAGTAATAGTTCAGTCCAACCTAGTATAGTTTAGAATCAGTCCAGTGTCTATTCAGTTGGGAGTAAGATTCATCATCGAGTGAACCCAAGAATGGGGACTCACCTTCCAGTAGAGGGCGTAATCCTTAGAAGCAATCCTTGTGCTCCAGAACCACTTAGCTAGCATAGGTTGAGATATCAAACATGCCAGATGAGGGTTGATAAGGTATTTTAACCTATTAATTGAGTGTTTCACCGTTCTTATTAGAGTACCTTCCAGATGAGGGTACTTTTTTAGTGTCTTTACCCGTGTTACGGTACTGTCACCCTTCTAACTAGGGTTACAGGATGGAACCCAAGTCTATTAAAAAGGGGTATATCGATTATATCATTACCTCCCACAGTTTTAGTTTCAGATTCAGTCTCAGTATAGAACTCAGTTCAGTACGGAACTCAGTAAAGTTCCACAAAAATAGGACTGTCAGATATAGTCAAAAAGACATCGGTAATGTGGTATCAGTAAACTAGTTAATCAGTAGTTCAGCATTCTATCTCAGCATTATATGTTATCATGATCTCAGTATCGTTTATGTGTTTATGCATGTACTCTCATCCAGTCTAACTCACGTTATTCAGTTAGTATTATTCATGCATATTAACCCATGAATTTAACCTACCCCACTAAGAATACTAGTACATTCAAAGAAATGACGTATGCTTTTTTGCGCTATGATGTGTTATATCATAGGTTCAGATGCACGAGCTCCAAAGAACTTTTAGTAGATCAGATTTTCAGCAGTTAGAGTCAGTGGTGAGTCCTCATAGTTAGAGGACATGGTTTATTTCAGTATTTCAGTATCAGTATCACTAGTCGGAGTTAGTTTGGGACTTTTCCCATCAACTCCACATTTCAGACAGTTTAGAGGCTTTCTAGACTATAGTATTTACAAACAGTTGTTCAGATTTTAGTATTTCATTCATGTTTTGGAACTTTGATGCCATATTCAGATTTATCATTCCAATTTGACCCTTATGGAAGTTTTCTGCATTTATCATAGATATATTATGATTATAGTATTACTATTATTCTGTGCTCACAGTAGGTACTAGTCATAGGTTAGCTAATGGTCCTTCAAGATCGTTAGTACCGTGTAGTGTCTGGGGTACAGACTCGGGGCGTTACAAACTTGGTATCAAAGCCTAAGGTCCAACAATATCCTAGGAAGTCTAAAATCCATATCTAGTAGAGTCTTGTGCATAGGTGTGAAGCGCGTCACACTTATGGACAGGAGGTTACGAGATGTTTTAGGAATAGTTTCCCTTCTTTCATTATTCATGTCATGCGAGTGAGCATGATCTCTAGTTACACTCTCTTTTTAATCCTAGATTCTCTTCCATTTACAGAATATGCCTCCAAATAAAACTCAAGGAAGAGGAACGGGAGACCAGTTAGCCCTCTAGGCCATCTATCCAGATCCTTTAGGCAGTTTGTCTCCCACGCGGAGTTCAGAGCAGCCTTCACCACCCTAGCTCATTCTGTGGTATCCTAGACTGAGCGCCCAACTATTTTTCTGACCAATCTAGTAGTCAACACTACTGCTGCTAGGATTCGGGACATCACCTAAATGAACCCTCTATCTTTTATCAGGTCTAAGTTAGATGAGGACCCTTAGGAATTTCTTGACCAGGGGCATAAAGTTACTGATATTATAAGGGTGACGGCTAGTGAGAGTACTGAGTTAGTTGAATACCAGTTGTAGGATGTGGCTTACTCATGGTTTAAATAGTGGAAAGCAGAGAGAACCACAGATGCAATGTCCATAGAATGGGACGAGTTTGCCACTACTTTTCTAGATAGGTTCTTCCCACAGGAGTTGAGGGAAGCAAAGGTTTTAGAATTTATTAATCTGAAGTAGGGAAATATGATGTTGAAAAGTATTCTCTAAAGTTTACTCAATTATCCTGATATACTCCTCATGTGGTAGCAGATAATAGGTCTAAGATGAGAAAGTTTGTGTCTGGAGTGAATAATAGTGTGGTTAAGGAGTGCAGAACTGTGATACTGATTAGTGAGATGGATTTGTTAAGGCTGATGGTCCATGCATAGAAGATAAAAGAGCAAAATAATAAGGAGAGAGAGAGAATTAAAACAAGAGAGCTAGAACAGGTAGTTTTAACTTTGCTCAGGCTAAGTCAGAGGGTGGGAACCGTTCTCAATTCCTTCCAAAATCCTTAGTTCTAGCTCTGTCCTCAGCCAGTGCTCCTGTGCGAAAATTTAGAGATGATAACAGAGATAGGGCATCAGGACCCAAGCCTCAGGGCAGTGTCAGTAGTACCCGAATAAATCCTCTCTGCCAGCAGTGTGGCAGAAACCATCATGGTGTCTGCAGGGCAGGAAGTGATGTATATTTCAAATATGGAAAGCCAGGCCATAGAGTCAGAGACTATCCCTAGTCAGGTTCCTAGGGTTCACGTTATCGTCGTCCAGCTCAGTTTGGTCACCCGAATTACTAGGGTACCTCATCTAGTTCCACTAGTGGGCAACGCCCAAACAGACTCTATGTTCTTTAGTCCCGATAGAATCAGGAAATTTCACCTAATATGGTCACTATTACATTACAAGTTTATCATTTGTATGTTTACGCTTTGCTAGATCCAGGAGCTTCCTTTACTTTGTTACTCATTATATAGTAGTCGATTTTAGAGTCAGTCCTAAAATTCTAGTAGAGCCTTTCTCAATCTCCACCCCAGTGGGTGAATCTATTATAGCCCAGTAGGTATATAGGAACTGTCCAGTTATGATATCTCGAAAAGTCACTTCAGTAGACTTAGTTGAATTAGCGAGAACTGATTTTGATGTCATTTTCGGCATAGATTGACTTCATTCCTGCTATGCCTCAGTCGACTGCAGAAACAGAATTGTCTAATTTTAGTTTATGAATGAACCTATCCTAGAGTGGAGGGGTAGTACTTCAGCACTCAGGGGTCAGCTTGTTTTTTACCTTCAGGCTAGAAAGATGATACTAAGTGATATGTCTACTATCTTGTTCAAGTCCAGGACTCTAGTTTAGAAACCCCTACTCCTGAATCAGTAATAGTAGCATGTGAATTTTCAGATGTGTTTCCCAAAGATCTTCCAAAAGTTCCTTCTAAAAGGGAAATTGATTTCAGAATTGATACCCTCTCAGATACTCAACCCATATCTATTTCTCCATACAGAATAGCTCCAGCAGAACTTAGAGAATTAAAAAAATAGTTAAAGGATCTCTTAGATAAGGGGTTCATCAGACCTAGTGTGTCCCCGTAGGGCACACCAGTTTTATTCGTTCATAAGAGAGATGGTTCTCTCAGAATGTGTATGACTACTATCAATTAAATAAAGTCACGGTCAAAAACAACTATCCACTTCCCAGAATCTATGACTTGTTTGACCAACTTCAGGGTGCCAGTTACTTTTCTAAGATAGACCTCAGATCAGGCTATCATCAGCTCAGAGTCAGAGCATGTGACATCCCGAAGACAACTTTCCAAAATCGGTATAGTCACTTTGAATTCTTAGTCATGTCCTTTGGTTGTACTAATATCCCAGCAGCCTTTATGAACTTGATGAACTATGTGTTCAAGCAGTACTTGGACATGTTTATCATAGTCTTCATAATGACATTCTTGTCTACTCTCGTAGTAAAAAAGATCATGTAGACCATCTCAGAATAGTAGTGCAGATCCTTAGAAATCATCAGTTATCCGCCAAATTCAGTAAATGAGAATTTTGGCTAAGGTCAGCATCTTTTCATGGCCATATATTTCCAGTGATGGCATTAGAGGAGATCCCCAAAAGACCGAGGTAGTGAGAAACTGGCCCAGACCTATTTCTCCATTAGATATCAGTAGTTTCTTGGGTTTGGCCGACTATTACCGATGGTTCATTGAGAGATTTTGATCTATTACATCCACTATGTCCAAATTAACTTAAAAGAAAGTCAAGTTCTAGTGGTCAGATTCTTACGAGAAGAGTTTTCAGGATTTGAAGACTTGTCTCACTACAGCTCCGATTTTGACTGTACCAAATGGTTCAGATAGGTTTGTGGTGTATTATGATGCTTCCAGAGTTAGGTTGGGTTGTGTGTTGATACAGAGAGGTAAGGTCATAGAATACGCCTCTAGACAGCTTAATCCCCATGAGAAAAACTATCTTACTCATAATCTTGAGTTAGCAGCAGTAATATTTGCCTTAAAGATTTGGATGCACTATTTGTAAGGTGTAGACGTTGATGTGTTCACTGATCATAAGAGCCTGCAATATGTATTTTCTCAGAAAGATCTTAACCTCTGCCAGAGAAGGTGGTTAGAGTTGTTAAAAGACTATGACATGAGTGTTCTATACCATCCGGGCAAGGACAATGGAGTAGCTGATGCTCTTAGTAGAATGTCTATAGGTAGTGTTGCACACATTGAGGACAGTAAGAATAAGTTAGCCCAGGAAGTTCATCAGTTAGCCCGACTAGGTGTTCACTTAGTTAATTCAGTAGAAGGTACTGTATGGGTGCAGAGTAGCTTAGAATTATCCCTAATTTTTGAAGTAAAGGTAAAGAAGGATAGGGGTCCCAGTCAAGTCCAATTGAAGGAATCAATCAGAAATTAGAAGGTAGAGGTTTTCTTCTAAGGGGAATATGGTGTGTTGCATTTCTAGGGTCATCTATATGTGCCAGGCATAGATGACTTAAGGCAACAATCCTTACAGAAGCACATAGTGCACGTTACTCTATTCATCCAGGGGCCACTAAGATGTACCATGATTTATGAGAGATCTACTGGTAGAATGGGATGGAAAGAGACATTGCAGAGTTTGTGGCTAAGTGCTCAATATTTCAGCAGGTTAAGATTGAGCACCAAAAGCCTAGTGGGTCCATGCAGGAGTTCAGTATTTCTACCTGGAAATATAAAGAAGTGAACATAGAATTTTTGACGGGTTTGCCTAGGACTCGTCATCATCATGATTCAGTTTGGGTTATTGTAGACAGGATGATCAAATCAACTCATTTACTTCTAGTCCATACCTCTTACTCAGCCAAGGATTACGCGAAACTCTATATTAGGGAATTGGTCAGATTGCATAGTATTCTGTTGTCCATCATCTCCGATAGAGGTACCCAGTTCACCTCTTATTTCTGGAAAGCATTCCAAAAGGGTCTTGGTACCTGAGTTCACCTAAGTACAACCTTTCATCCTCAGATAGATGGTCAAGCAGAAAGGAGCATCCAGACTTTAGAAGATATGCTGTGAGCGTGCGCGATAGATTTCAAAGGTATTTGGGATGACCATTTGCCTTTGATCATTTTTGCATACAAAAACAACTATCATTCCAGCATTCAGATGGCTCTGTTTGAGGTGCTCTATGCGAAGAGGTGTAGATCTCCCATTAGTTAGTTTGAAGTTGGTGAGGCCGCAGTGGTAGGGCCTGATTTGGTACTTTATACCTTAGAGAAAGTTCAGTTGATCAGCGAAAGGTCTAAGACAACTTAGATCCGACAGAAATCATATGCAGATGTGTGCAAAAAGGATCTTGAGCTCGAGATTTGTGACTATGTGTACTTAAAAATCTCTCCCTTGAAGGGAGTAAAAAGATTTGGCAAAAAGAGGAAACTTAGTCCCCGATAGCCATTTCGGAAAGGTAGCTTACGAGATTGAGTTACATTCAGATTTATTTTCAGTTCATCCACTGTTCCATATCTCATTTCTAAAGATGCATAGGTGACCCATCATCCATAATCCCCATAAAGGGCATAGATGTTTAGAACAACCTCTCTTACGAAGAGATTCCAGTCGAAATCCTTGATTATCAGATTCGTAGACTGAGGAATAAAGAAGTTCCTCTAGTCAAAGTTCTTTGGCAAAATTAGTCCATTGAGGGAGCTACTTAGGAAGCAAAAGCAGACATGCGGACCTAGTATCCTTACCTCTTCTCAGAAAACTCAGACCCAATCCAAGGTAATAACTTTCCTTAAGCTTATTCATTTTTATGTCCAAATTTCAGTTACAAAAATTGGTATTAGTTACAATTGCATGTTCAGTTATACATTTATGAGCCAGTTCAGTCATGTATCCATGCATCAGATATGCATGATCGATATATAAACTTAGCTTATTAGTATTCCCAATCATGAATTCATGAATCATGTTCATCTATGTACTAATGCATCGGATATGCATGTTCAGCATGATAATTTAGTGTAGCAGTAATCTCAGTTATAAAACCATGCTTCAGTTGTGTATGCCCAGTGTCTAAGTCCAGTCTCTCAGTATTCTCAGTCTTCGCAGTCTCATTCGAGGATGACTATTCCCAAGGGATAGATAATGTAAGACCCCATAAAATCCTTAGCTTAATTCAGTCCTTTAAGCTTGTCAAGGGGTCCCAGACTTAGTATATCTAGCTGAGTATTTAGACTTAGCGTCATTTTAGACTTCGAGAGTTGACGATCTTATTTCATGGCCTATGTATCCCTCAAACATTGATATTTAGGTTGATTCATGATCAGGAGTGTCCGTAGGTGTTTCTGGACAAGTTTTGGATTTTTCGGACTTCGCTTGAAGTTCCTTTGGAATCCTAAAACAGTGGATCAACGCAATCTTGGATCTCCGAGTTGACTATCACGTTGATAAATGTTTTCCCCAGCTCCCAGCGTCAATTTCTAGTAAATCAACACGGACTCAATGCGACGCATTGGCTATCACATCAATACCAATGATATAGCGCGTTGGTCTACATATCGATGGTATAGTTTGTCAGTCATTAAAAGACTGCATCCTTAGGGGTATTTAGGTCTTTTTCCCTCAACCTTCAGCCCTTAAAACATGAAATTAATCACTTTAGGGAGCAAATAAACTCATTCTTTCTCAAATTTTCTCAAGAACAAAACACTAGAAGCTTCAATTTCAAATCAAGAATTCAAGGTTTCACCGTTAACTTTTAGAAATTCAGGCACTACGGTATGTGAAGTGTTCATCCAAGGGTTCCTTCCACCCTTGGAGCCCATGAATCTCTTTTAAAACTTCAAGTTGTGAATTTATGATTTCTATGGTTGGAATTAGAGTGTATTCATGATTTTTGTTTGGATTTGGTTCCTTATTCATGTTTTATTACATGTTTCATGTGGAATTGATTGTTGTATGTGTAAATCCATGTTAAACTCTTGAATTATGAAATTTGGAATTCAATCATGATGCTCACTTGTTGTTCAAAGTTATGTGCATTTGTTATACTCACCAAGTGCTTGATAAATTTATCATATAAACTAGTAAGAGAAAGAAATCATGTCAAGATAGCTTATGTGCAAGTGTATTATGAAAGTGTTTTGTTAAAATTCCCCAAATGAATGAATGATGATCAAGTACTTAGTTTAAATATTTCAAGTTTGTTCCATGTCTCTTAATTTATAATTTCAAGTCCTGGGAGTACTTGTACCCAACAATTTAGCTATTTACTTAGAGCCATGGTCAGTTATAAGATAGTATCAATCACTTATAATCAGTAGTACTCACAGTCAATTAAAGAACTCAGGAAAAACTCAGTAGATTCAGTATTCAGTTCTGATATTAGTAAACTCAGCCAACTAATAAGAATTCAGTAGTTTCCATCAGTTCATAGAACTCAGTGAACTCAGTTCAGTTTAGTTTAACAGTATGATCAGTAACATTTCAATCCAGCCTAAATTTAGAATCAGTGCAGTGTCTATTCAGTTAGGAGTATGATTCAACACCGAGTGAACCAAAGGATGGGGACTTATCTGCTAGTAGAGGGTGTGATCCTTAGAAGTAATCTTTGTGTTCCAGAACTACGTAGCCACCGTAGGTTGAGACATCAAACCTGCTAGATGAGGGTTGATGAGGTGTTTTAACCTGTCAGTTGAGGGTTCCACCATTCTCATTAGAGTACCTGCCAGATGAGGGCACCTTTTTAGTGTCTTTACCCGTGGCACGGTACTGATATCCTTCCAACTGGGGTTACAGGTTCGACCACAAGTCTATTCAGAAAAGGGGTATGTCGGTTGGATGATTACCTCCCATAATTTCAGTTTTAGATTTAGTCTCAGTATAGAACTCAATTCAGTACGGAACTCAGTATAGTTCCACAGAAATAGTACTATCAGATACAACCAAACAGACATCGATAATGTCGTATCAGTAAACTGAGTTTATCATAAGTTCAACATTCAGTCTCAGTATTCAGTGTTATCATGACTCAGTACCATTTATATGTTCATGTATATACTCTCATTCAGTGTTACTCATTATTAAGTTAGTATTGTTCATGTATATGAACCCATGTATTCAACCTACCTCACTGAGCATACCATGACATTTAAAATACTGACGCATGCTTTTTATGCTATGATGTCTTATATCATAGGTTCAGACACACGAGCTCCAGAGCATCCTTAGTAGATCAAATTTTTAGCAGTCAGAGTCAGTGGTGAGTTCTCATAGTTCAAGGACATGGTTTATTTCAGTATTTTAGTATCAGTATCACTATTCGGATTTAGTTGGGGACTTGTCCCATCAACTCCACAGTTTAGACAGTTTGGAGGCTTTCCAGACTAGAGTATTTATAGATAGTTGTTCAGATTTCAGTATTTCGTTCATGTTTTGGTACTTCATACCATACTCAGATTTATCATTCCAATTTGAACCTTATGGCAGTTTTCCGCATTTATCACAGATATATTTTGATTGCAATATTCCTGTTATTTAGTGCTCACAGCAGGTACCAGTCATGGGTTAGGTAGTGGTCCTTCGGGATTGTTAGCACTGTGTAGCATCTGGAATGCAGACTCGACGTGTTACACTATAGGTAGCTGGGAGATGACCCCCATCTATCCCTAATCAATATAACTAAATAAAATAAAGTAATGAATATATAAATTGACTAAAGTCCTCAATTAAATAGAACTCATCGCCTGCTGGCTGGAAGCAGCAAGCTGTCTGATCATGATGTTATGAGCTACAACTGTTACCTACATTATGAAACAATGTATCCATACAAACGTATATATGGTCAGTACTTTTGGAATGCACTGAGTATGTGGCGGTGAATGAAATAAGTAAAAACTAATATATCATAAGCTTAAAAAAATGTATGCTAAGTAACTAGACTCATCTTGATCATGAATAAAATTAAAAGTTGAAATAACATAAGCATAAATTATAAAAAAACACATATAAAGAAAGCTAATGAATCATTACACTTAGTTTCTAAAATTTATATTTTCTATGAGAGATTCTCTTAACCGACATAAACTATGCGAGCACCATCGAGTTTGATGTAACAACCTTCATCAAAAGGGCCTAATATACTTTTCCAGGGTATAAAGGCTAACCGGGGTGATCACCTAAACATATTTTCTTGGTCAAGCTATATATTATATGACATGCTCGGTACGACAAGCCGTATGCCCATTTGAAAAAGCTGAATAATAACCTACGGTGGTATGTAGTTATTGAATTGGGTATGCTAAACCTTCGCTCCTCGGTTCTAGATACTACTTCAAAAATCATACTATTGCTCATAATATATATATCTATATATATATGTATATATATATGTATATATATATATGTATGTATGTATTTATGTATGTTTGTTTGTATGTATATATATGGAGTTCACCTTAAAATAAGCATATGTGTTGATAAGTCTGAAAACACAATATGCTTTTGTTTCTATCTCAAAATCTTGATTCCTTATGTGAACTTCATATCTTTTCTGTAATCATAAATCAAAACTAAAACTTTTTTTATGTTGTAATATTTTTGTAACTTAAACTAGCACACTTGAATTTCTTATAAACTGAGTACATAATGCTCAAATTGCAATCTTTTACCATTATGTCAAAATACTAGACATAATGCATAAGATCACTTTCATGAATAAAAACATAACTAAACATGAAATCTTGTGCTATATAAGGCTTCATTATTGAGAAAATATCATAATTATAAAGCATAAGGAGAGTGGGTATGAACCCTAGTAAATCAACTTTTTCAAATTCAAGTAATAATCAACTTTTAGGCTCAAGGATGAAAGAATATCCATGTTCAAAGCCCACATACCAAGACTTAGTGAATTGCTTGAAGGAAACTTGAATTGGAACCTTAAAAACTTGAATTTTGGAGGACAAATTCCTTTTTGGTGTTCCTGAGAGTTTTGAAGGAGGTGGATCATGTGTTTGGGCTATGGGATGAGGGAAAATGCGTTACTATTAGTTATAGCATCATTTAGGACACAAATGACTTGTCTTCCCTCAAAAACTAAAGAAAAATATGAATTTTAGCGTATCTATGACCATGGGTGTGGAACTCCCTTATTGCGGAGCACACAGGGCATGCCATTCTCTTATCGTGGGCCCTTGTTGGTTCACTCGTGAAAATGCTCATAACTTTTCATTCGAGTATCGAATTTAGGGGAAATGAGATGCATTGAAAATAAGACTTCATTAACTTTCATTTAGTGGGTCTTGATCTCCAAAAATTAATATATTCTAGATGTTATAAACGTATTATGTTGACCCTAGTAGGATTGGAATTAAAACTCAATCGATATCAAATGCCTCAATTCAACTTTGCTCTAAATTTTTTCTATGAACATTCTTCACATTGAAAGCACTTTACACACTAGGTAAATGATCATGACATTTATCCATGATTAAAATAATTGTTTTTGATCTATATACATATGATAGGCAATTAGAAGCTTAACTAGAAATTTGTGGGGTATTACAATATCTCCCCCCTAGGACCATTCATCCTTGAATGAAGACTGATATTGGGATGAAAAAAATGAAGTGACTAATATGAAACTAAATTTCAAGAATTGATCATGTTTTGTGACTAGAATCACCTCTTGACAAAGTACTTACTCAGCTGATACATATGGAACATGATCATATACCTTGTAATCAAATAGAACTAAGTAGACATGAAATTAGAAAAGCACAATGCTAGGAGAAAAATCTCTTTCTCCTACTTAATTATTGTTAGGAGTGAACAAAGAGAGGTACTTAGCCATCATATCTGCTAATAAAGGATATAGATATAGCTAAGCTAAAAAGATAAAACCCCTAACCTGACACTGATTTTTGAGCTCACTTGTTTGTCTATAAGGAACTGATTCATGCTGAGAGTTTAGAACTCAATTGAAGTATTCATGACATGACCGTACATATATAACTTTGAAGTGATTGCTAATGCAATAATATTTTCAATAGTTACTAAGAAGGAAATATGAGTTTCTTTAGACTATCCTTAGCATAACTTCTAATAACAGTCAAGGGAAGGATTTTGGGCATCATCTGAGAATAGAATTCGAATAAGGCATTGCAACATGGCTAGCACTATATAACATGGAATAAAGGAATATACCATAGAAGCTAGAATAAGATTACTGTACTGTAGGCAATGCAACTATTAAATTTCAAGCTTAACAACTTTTCTCAAATACTCGTCTCAACTACACTTTTCCTCTTAGATACTACACTTCATTTATTTCAACCTATAACCCTCACATAATTATAGGTAACTAATTCTACCAAAGCATAGGTTGAACTACATACTCTGATCATGTTCAAGCCTAACTCTAAATCATTAGGTACTACACATGACACAATAACATTAGTCTAAACTATGGGAATTCAATATCCTATGTCTTTTCAGAGCTCTTATCCCAAGAATAATACCTTTTACCACTTCAACAACTAACTCTGAGCTCTAACTAGGAATTCACCAGCATATAATGCATTTATCCATGACATTTAAGCCTATCATTATAACCATATATGAACTTCTAGGAAAACAATCTATCCAGGATTTTTCCATATTCTCTAATATCTCTATCAATAGCAATTTTTCATGAATTATCCCCAAAAATCACACCATGAATTCTCAACTAATAATGACATAAACCAAAGCTTTGATTGATCTTGCTTCAGATATACAACCTTAGATAAAACAGGCATACAACAATTTTCCCTAATAAGGAATATCTGATCTCTTCTATCTAAACAATTGTTCATCCATTTTCATCACCATTATCTTAAGATAAGGAGGGTCATTGAAGTGATAGAACACAAGGACCTAAAGTATGAAAGAAGACTATATATAACTTTTAACACTTGATTAAGGCCTGAAGTATAGAGTATCATAGGCATGGATTCATTAATGAGGTCTAAACAGAGGACATACATGACATAGTATGAATTTCACTGGTCATTCTGGGTGTACCATGAATTCTAAGAATTGAGCATACTAAAAAACATGTGTTCATATTCATCACAAGTTACTTAACATAAGACAAGAACTAATAGATTTATAGGGGATGACTAGGATCACAAACTAATGTTATTACTTACTTTTACTAGGAGTTGAGAATGACTATGAAGATTCATGAAATGTATAAGCGTTGATTACGGGCGTGGCTCTATTAAGTAAGACACGGATAGGGTGTAATAGTGACTGAAATTCAAGGAATATGCTAGAGTAAGAATAAATTGTTATCTCATAGCTGTTATTGACATGCATTACAATCTAATTCACAAAACATGATTTGGTTCTTCACCCTATTATCCCCCCCCCCCCAGATTAAATCCAACATTCTAAGCCTATGGTCCTATTCCATATCCTTAAGATTAAGCCATAATTTCTTTTCTCTAATAGTCAACATGAATAATCAACTCACCGGAGTAATAAATTTCATTCCTAGACAATCTTTTTAGATATACCACCCATAACTTTCTCTAGCTTTAATAATCATCATCGTATAGTTACACTCTTCTTGGAAAACATACCAACCTCTCTAAATACACAATCTGTCATTTTCTTCATATTTTACTAATATCACACCTTTAAGCTTAATTTTTCCCTAAACCATAAGAATTATTATTACACCAAAATACCCAACTTTGTCAACCTATCACTCCTAACTTAGCTATTAAGAACATGATATACTATATAACTAGTCTTCTTCACACTTAGCGACTCAAGGGCACTACCTAAGCAATTAAGACACTTAAAAAACTTAGAAATTCATGCAACCAAATATTACCTTGGGTACATCTCTACATATATCATTTCACCGTCATACTTAATTACATAAGAATAAACTTTAATTCTTGCATATATTATTTCAATCCTATTAGCTCACTCCCATATAACTAGCATCAATATCCCAAGTAATTATTATTTCCACGTTGATGATCATCCACTATTGAAACCTAGTTTCTGGTACTAAAGATGATTAGCAACACAACTTCACATGCTATTCATGATTGGAAACAATAAAATAAAAAAAGAAACACCAAGAAACATTAGTCCACTAGAACCACATAATAACAATAATTGATCATAGTCTTATGGTCTATCTTATTATAATACATTAGTATATCCTCCTTTCACACATCACTATTGCTTATCACCCGTATGTCTAAATAATATCCATATCTCTATAAGCATCAATGAACTTTCTTTTCATAATCACAAAGGAAAGACTATATTAATAATCCTTAATATCTAAATACTTTCATTAATGACCTATGCCACGATATAGCGCAATCAAAAACTCCTCTCCTACTTCAAGCTTACTCTAAGTCACCTTAACTAATAACTCCTTCTCTACCTTCCACCATGAAATCTACACCACACTCACTACCTTTAATTAAAACCCAAAGACATAACACCTCAATCCTAACCTAATAACATATATAAATCCATCAATATAGTCTTAATCAATCGCTATCCCCATTTTTCTTTTCACTATACTTCTAAATACATTATCCTAACTCTAAGGTTATTTTATTGGTTATGGATCATAATACTCTAAGTTACTATATCCCTTAATGAAAACTCTATTAAATAATTTAGGTACATACTCTCTCCTCTTATGAGTGCTATTTGTAATATGTCTTAACCATACAACTCATATTAATGAGGACAAAGTTTTTGAATTAAAGGACTTAGCACACACTAACGAGATCCTCTTAATCCCTTTGTGTGATTTCTAAAGTTTTTACTAATTAAATTTGAGAGTATAATATCTGTAAGAGTTGAGATTTACTACTCATATTAACTCAAAGATAAGTCATAGTTAGAGGATTTTGGAGTAACACATAAATTGACATAGGTTTCTAAGAGGACAACTTTATAACACAAACTAGAGTATAAAAGAAGGGAAACATTTCCTAAATGCCCAATAGCCTCTTGAAGAAAAGTACATACATCTTTGTATTATTTCACAAGACTCTACTGGACACAGCTTCACAGACACCCTAGGATACTTGAACCCTGTGATATGCTACCAAGATTGTAATGCCTCGAGATACCCCCAGAAGTCACAAGGTTGTTAGAACCACAAGTGATCACAAACTAACCTATGATACATGCATAATTAGTGAGCAGCAGAATAAATTATATAAAACTAGAAATAACAAGAGAAAGAAATATCATTAGTTGAACTTATTTAATAAAATACAGTTTAAAATATTTACAACACTGGTAATACAAAAGAAAACTAAAACTGAATACATCAACTCCGGCTAATTATCTATAAAGTCTCTACTAATACTGACTATAGGTAGCTGGGACATAATCCCTAGCTATCCCTAATTAATACAACAAAATAAAAATAAAGTACTGAATCTGCAAATTGACTAGAGTCCTCGAATAAAGAGAACTTCTCACCTGTTGGTTGTAAGCTATAAATTGTTTGATCATGATTTTGTGAGCTACAACTGTTACCTACATTATGAAACAATGTAGCCATATAGATTTATATGTGGTCAGTACTTTTGGAATATACTGAGTATGTGGTGGTGTATTCAATAAGTAAAAACTTATAAACATACATACATATCTATATATATATACATATATATATCATAAGCTTTAAAACATGCATGCTAAGTGTAAATAGACTTACCTTGATTATAAATAAAACTGAAGTTGAAATAACATAAGCATAAATCATAAAAAAACATCTGAATAAATCTTGTGAGTCATTACACTTAGTTACTATAATTTATCTTTTTTGTGGGAGATTCTCTTAGCCGACATAAATCATGCAAGCAACATGGAGTCCAATGTAACAATACCTATCGAAAGGGCCTAATATACTTTGCTAGGATATAAAGACTAATAGGGGTAATCACCTAAACATGTTCCTTTGGACAATCTAAATAATATATGACATGCCTATTAGAACAAGCTTTATGTCCATTTGGACAAGCTGAATAATAACCTATGGTGGCACTTAGTTTATGGAACTAGGTACGCTAAATCTTCGCTTTTCGGTGCTTGATAGTACTCTCAAAATCACACTCTTACTCATAATATATATAAAGTTCACCTTACAATAAGCATATGAGCTGATATTTCTGAAAACACAATATGCTTCTATTTCTATCTCGAAATCTTGATTTCATATGTGAACTTCATATCTTGTCTGTAATCATAAATAAAAATTGAAAATTTTATTGTGCTATAATACTGTTGTAACTTGAGCTAGAAAACTTGAAATTCTAGTAAATTGAGTACATAATGCTCTAATTGTAATCTTTACCAACTCATAGGAATTTCATGTCAAAATACCAAACTCGATGCATAAGATCACTTTCATGAATAAAAATATACGTAAACATGAAACCTTATGTTGTATAAGGCTTATTTCATGAGGAAATATTATAATCTTAAAGCATATGGAAAGTAGGTATGAAACCTAGTAAATCAATTCTTTAAAATTCAAGTAATAATCAACTTTTTTGGCACAAGGATAGAAGAATATCCTTGTCCAAAACCAACATACCGAGACTTAGTGAAATGATTGAAGGAGACTTGAATTGGAACCTTGAAAGCTTAAATTTGGAGGGTAAATTACTTTTGGATAATACTAAGAGTTTTTAAGGATATGAATCATGTGTTTGGGTTATGTGATAAGGTAAAACATGTTAGTATTAGTTATAGGATCATTTAGGATGTAAATGACCAGTTTGCCCTAAAAAGCATGAAGAAAAATATGAATTTTAGAGTATCTATAACCATGGGCATGGCACTCCATTATCAATGAGCACATAGGGTGTGCCACACTTCCATTGCGAAGCAAAAAGGGCATGCCACGCTATTATCACGGACCCTCACTAGTTTGCTCACAAAAAAGCTCATAACTTTTCACTCGGGTATCAGATCTAGGTAAAATAAGATACATTGGATAGAGGAATTAATTGCCTTTCATTTGGTGTATCTTGATCTCCAAAACTCAATATATCCTAGATGTTATGCATACATAAAGTTGACCCTTGTATGATCAAATACTAAAACTCAATCGATATCAAATACTTTCAACTCAAATTTGCTCTAAGTGTTTCCTATGATCTTTCCATTTAAAGAACTTTATACACTAGGTAAATGATCATAGCATTTATCCATGATAAAAATAATTGTTTTTGGACCTATATACATATGACAGACAATTAGATGCTTAGCTAGAAATTTTTGGGGTATTGCAAACCATAGATAAAAATGATAAGTAAGGTTGGTGGAATGTATAAAAACTACATAAATTTCACAAGTAATTAGATTACAAGCCATAAAATACAAGTACAACAACACAATTAGAGGTAAATAGGGAAAAAAGCAAAAATATCCCATGACCTAGTAAGTTCACTACAAGTTCCTCTAGAAAAAGAATAAGAGCATTATAAGTATCAATGTATAAAATAGTCTCGAATTGAAAAACCTTCCAAAAATTGAATAAGGAGAGAAAGTCAGCTCCAGCTTCGAATGCTCACCTTATCTCCAAACTCTAACCATTATTAATACAAACATCAACGACGACAGCTAGTACTTGGATCTACATAAAAAAAAATGCAAAAGTGTAGTATGAGTACCAAAACATAAGGTGTCATTGGCCGACTGTGCTAAATCATGATAAAAGTACACTAAGATGCGAGATGGTAAACTAGAGTTAAGAAGAGGGTCAAACCTGGGATAATGCTATGAATACTGAAAATAAATAATTGAGTAAATAATATGAAAAGGAAAGGAAAAATCTATAGTCTACCTAGACCCTCATAAGCCCAAATGATGCAAACAGGAGTAAATAATCCACCCAAGCCCCATGATGTAATCAAGAAATAAGTACTGACAATAGTAATCCTAAGTATCCAAACCTCAAAACTATTATTGTTGATTCTCCCATATCATAAACACATGACTCAAATCGATCCATTAATCGTCATAATAATCTCTCAATTCTAAACTCAAATAAAAAATAGTATCATAAATACGAGACTTAAATTAAAATTAGCATTATAGGTGCCGTACCTGAACTAGTCTAGATATCATAAATGTCGAACTTGAACTGGTCTTAATATTAATTGATGTTACAAGTCTATTTATAATTTAAAATATATCTAAATCCTTCCTATGACTCAAAATATAAATGAGATGATAGAAGAATACCTCTTAGGTCTACAAGGAGCTAATTATAATCTTAAACTAAAGTGGGCCGAAAGGGACCACTTCTAACCTCAAAAGTTCATTCAAAGGAAATTTCTACCCGAACCTATCCTAGGGTTACAAATTCCCACTACAAGGTGATAAGTTGTCTCATTAACTCCTAAGGTAACTGTTCAATCCAAGGAATGGATGCATAGGTCAAATTCGCCTAAATGTGGCTCACTAACCGGCTAAATAACCAAAAGTTTGCTAAATATACAATTAAGTTGTAATTTCCCAAACCAAAATTAGCATAATATCACACCAACACCCTAATGAAGCTCAATCTATAAGGAGAGTAAGCCTAGCCTACTTGGATGCTAAAGAATGCTCTCTAAAGTCTGCTAAATTGGAGATTTTCACTTCTGAGAAGATCCACATGATGCCCCGCTATAAAAAATAGTGTTATACACATTAATTCCAAAATAATGATACCCATTTTGAACTTTATGCTTTGCTTCCAAAACTGATTCAAAATCCCATATGGGGCCCACTTATAAAAATCATAACTTTGAAACCATGAAACTTCCCTCTGTGTTCAAGGATCATTTACAAGAATGAGAAAATTTCAAGATCAAATAAGTCCAAGATCAACTCATCAAAAATCTAGAATTTATGACTAAATAGGTGAATTAAATCAAGAATTAAATGGAAACTTACAAGGAGTACGATAAGGAAATGACTTTCACCAACATCCCACGATCACCCAGGGATAAATCTCCTAATTTTCTACGTATCCTAGGGTTTTTATGGACTTGAATATTGAGAGAAATAAGAGAAAAATAGGTGAAAGGCGAAATAAATGTTCCTGCGGTTACAGATTAAGTGGCCATTTGACCACTTAAGCAATTGCTTCTAAAGTGATACATGGTCACTTAAGAGAACCTACCCTAGGCTTATCTCTACTAAAGCGGACAATACGACTCTTAAGTGATGTCCACTAAAGTGGTCAGGTATTCAATAAAATAACTAGATTGGGACCCGACTTCATTGCTAAAGAGATTCTCTTGGTCTCTTAAGAGACCAAATGTCCGCTTATGAGGTTGCACCAGTTGAAACTTATTTTTTTCTAAGTTTTCATTGACCCCTTAGATTCAATTTGGAATTCTATGGATGATAATGAATTATGCTAAACTATCAAATTTGACATTCTAGAGTGAATGATGCCATGTAAATTTCCATGCGGAGTCATTTTGATACAATGTGAGTGCCACACCTAAAGGACTATTTTTACTAAAATTCGTCGAATATCCCAAAATAAGTCTGGAAGCCTTGGGAACCAAACCAAAGGTCCCCCTAGCCTAAAATCAAAATTACAAATATGATGGAACTATTAAAATTGGAAATCAACATCACTAACCTAAAGTTAATGCCTAATAGCCAATTATCACTGGTGAAGACTTTAAAATAGAGAATTGGCTCTACAAAACAAATGAATTGCTCGATAACCAAACTGTCAGCTCTATCAATTAACAAATGACTTGGGAAAGCTATAGAAAAGGTGTAAATGGCTAAAAGGTTTGGAAATACGAGAAATGATCTGGAGGTTCATTACTGGTACATTTCTAGATTTCTTAGAAGGACCTTCTAAGGGATTTTATCATATACCTTTTCATGGTCATTGAACAATATGTATGTCTCTATTTCTTCCCTATATTACTCCAATAATCTCATTACAAGAAGGATGAATTTTGTAGTTAATCTCCCCAACATGAATTTTAAGTGGTTCACAGAAATCTGTAGGCTCCTCCCTGCCCTCAACTCGACACCCTTTCCCAAACATTCATTGTGTGTCTTAGTAGCTTGACACCCCTATAGTTATTGTGAGTATGAGTATCACTTTTGTTCTTGTAGAACAAAACTACCGTACTCCACTTCCATTCTTCTACATTCTTTTTGTCTTAATTTTATTCTATCAAGATTATCAAAACTCATTTGACTATATTAGATAATTGATAATAAGAGAGAAGTAAGACAAAAATATACACATACATACATATGTATATACATATATGATATACATATACTTAATAAACTTAGTATAAAAGTTAGAATAATAAGAAAATAAGACTATATTTTATAAAAAATTAATAAGAATATTATTTTTTCTTATAATATGTCATGACAAAATTTATCGAATTATGAGGGTTCCTATTCTAACCCACCTAGATAGGAGAATCCCCAACCATCCACTTTAAAAAGTTAAGTAGATATATTTATTAAATCAGTAACTCATTTGTTGCATCAGTGTTTTCAAAACAAATACAAAAAAAAAATTACCCTAAGATCTAGTCAAAACAGGCGCAAAAGCTTTTAGGGGAAATAAAAATTGGAAACAACTTCCTCCATGAGTAAGAGGAGTGGGAGCTGTAAGGAATCATAATTCACCACAATCATGAAACCAATACTGATTTCTACAAAAGACTAGATCCTAAAAGGGGTATTTTTTTGTTCATTCGGGAAGAATGATGGGTAAATTAGTATCTATTGTAATGAGCTAATCTGTTATTACTAGGAAAATGCCTCGATATTATTATGGGTATTGGGATTATCAAAATTATGCTAATAAACTTATGTTGGTCAATATAAGTTAAATTTTTTAAACTTAATAATATTATGGTAAGATGGAGTCATCCCGCTATAACGGTGCCACTATAGCAACGGGCATGCCACTATAGCGACATGACGCTGCCAGAAACCTTCTTAAATAGGTTTTATTTTTCCTCTCAATAAGTTGAAACCGATAATGTGGGAGGGATCCAAAAATCCCTAGGGTTGCCTCATATGTCTTAGAGCTATGGAGAAGGGAAAATAGGTGCAAACTTATGGAATTTTGAGGAATAACATATCTGTAATCTTGGTATAAGGTTCGAATTCACATTCATTCATCTTTCCTATAGTTGGTTGACTTCCAGGTAAACTAAGGTTAATATAGTAGCATAAACCCAAGTTATAAAGCATAAATATAATGTAGATGGATGGGAGAATTCATGATTAGGAATTCAGGCACGGAGTTTGGGTGACTAAAATAGTTAAAGTTAGGCTAAGTTACTGGACGACGTCTGTTTCATATACCTTATCATATTATGTTATTGTTATCCTATGAATTGGGTAGTTGTTAGGTTTATAATCGTATTTGGGGTAGAAGAAGAAGTAAATTACCAATTATTAGTTAAACCCTTCATAAAAGTGATGATACTCTATAAGGATTGGTGAATTACAAAGCATCTAGGTTAAACTTGATTGATTTTTTTAATAAAAGAGGAAATGAGTTATTGGCACGTTTAGGGATTTAGTAAGCAGTGTAGGTGATGGTATAGTATTTTAAGCCAATTTGTACTATATGTGCATGTAAATACTTCTTAGTATTGCTACTTAGTACATGTTACTTAGTGTGGTCAATTTGATTATCTTATCTTCTTGTATGATTTTTAACTACCTTATGTTTAAATAAGAAATATTTTGTATTTGAATATTCCCTTGGATTATTGGTGGAATAAGGTTGGCAAACACTTCTGTAAGGGGTTCGGTACATGATGGTATTTATTAACTACAGTTCATGACTAAAAAGTAGTTATGATACCCATAGCATGTATGTATGAGGTTCAGGTAAATTTGACAGTTCTATGAGTAGGCTTTGTCTATATTGAATTTAATGCCCTCACTACGATAGCTTTGGAAAATATGAATTAGTACCCGATTCCTAAAGTTATCACTAAAAATTTTATAACGCAAACTGTGAGGACACAAAAAACCAAATTAAGACCTTTGCACCAAAATCCTAATACCCTACTTATTGAAAGAGTTCTCGTACTCTAAGTGCCTAATATGTCTAGGTCCTCATTAAATTAATAGATTCAATAAATTGTTAAAAAATTTGAAGCTAAAAATTCTTTTAATCTTGAAATGGAACCCTGCTATAGAGGCATTATTACCGCTATAGCTACCCAAAATAGTTTAAAGGGAGGATAATAGGTTCAGTGACTATTTTGCTTTCTTCACTCGAATCACACATCTTCCTCTCCTGATTACTTTGCTCTCATCATCGAAAAAGGTAACTATCAATTTCCTTACTTTTTATTGATTCATTACTCGTGATTGTGCATGATTTAGGATTGAAATTCATCGAATAAAGGGGTTTTAGAGTGGATATTTTCAAATTTAAATTTTGGGCCTGGTTGAATTAAAATTCAAAGAATGATTGTTTTTCTTACATTTGTAATGTCCTATTGCATTTTGAGCATAAGAAACTCAAAGTTTGTGAGCCAAATGAGCCCTAAAGGGAGGAGAATGGGAAGGGTTATTCTTGGGGTTAAAATTGATGATTTGGGCATGATTTTGGAATTATCATGCCAAAATTTTTGTGTAACAAATTTCTAAGATGCTTTTGGAATGCCGGTCTGAAATCAAAACTAAAAATGCTAGTTTTTTATTCAAGAGTTGCCATTATTGTATCACTTGATTTCTAGGGACGCTGAAGGTCTCCATAGAGACCTCATTTCTATAGTGGCATCACTATTGTGGAGAAAATTTTGCTATAGTAATGCCACTATAGTGGGATGCTACAAGCACTAGCCTCTCAGCTAAAAGCTATTTTTTTTCTTTTTGCTGCTTATGAATTATACGGGGTTCCTTATAAAAATTTACACATCACACATTCCCAATGGCTAAAAATCAAGATAATGCCCCAGCCTATGAAAGGTTTCCCATGAATTTTGTCAGGAACGACATCACGAGTATAAGAGGACCGAGCTTTGCTATGAGCGGGGCTTCACACTAAGAGGGGTACAAAAGAAAGTGCTGGAATTCTATAATCAGATCTAGGAGTTTGGATGGGGCCTAATAATGGTGGCTTGTCCAAATAGAATCTCATCCTGGCTTAGGGATAACACCATCCGCATTCATGTGTGGATGTTCTGATTGACATACATACTATTAGTAAAGTGCTAGGGGTGCCACATGTCTCTAATATTAAGTTTATGAGTATCCTTTGAGCGATGGACATGAAGTGGTTGTGGGATACTCTAGTTCTAGAAGAGTTCAAGGAGTAAGCCTATTGTCATTTTTCTAAGGTATTAATAGTACTTATTTATCCGTCAATGATTCGATGTTGGTAAACTAGGTGACCCAAAGGATTCATTCATCGGTGATCATATTAGATGTGACGTACCCTTGGCCATGGTGGTAGCCTATGATATTCGGTACATCCATCTGAATGTGGAGGCCTAAAGCGTAATAGAGTAGAAGGACTTTTATGGTGGCACCAATAAAGGTCCTTTCCTTTCTAGTATGGTTTGGGAGCAATGCAGATGTTCTTGGGTGCCTGAGAAGTCGGAGAATACAGAGATAGAGATGTACATTTGATTTCACCCCTCCAGGTGAAAGTTCTCACCTCTATGAAGAATAGAAAGAGAAAAACAGGTAAGACAGAGAGCATCAGAGATGTAGAGGAGATCCTTGAGGTGGACGAAAATGATTATGATGCCCCTCTTTTTTAGTCCCATCCCTCAATCCCTAGCAACCGATTGAATGTAGATTTGGTCATAGTTAAGAGGTCTATAGAGTAGCACCCTTCTAGTTCAACAATCTCTTTAACTACCTAAAATATTTTAGTGATTTATAGAGAGCTTGATGAGGAGAGAGAGAAGAGGCATTCTTGGGATCTCTTGCTCGCCTAAATATCAAAGTCCATGAAAGTTATATTCAGGTGTATGGATCCTAACTATGAGCTTACCCAGTTAGAGCTAGAGGTTTTTAGGGATCTTCCCTCCCAAATTAATACCGAAGGATATGACCTTGCCTTAATAACCAGTGACTGACAGGGAACCCAACTAGATTTCTTTTATCCCCCTATCCCCCTCTTTTATTTATGAGGATGATTTTGGATTTCTCCTGTTAGACCCCTAAAATTCTATTATTTTATTTTAGTACTTCCTATGTGCTTAATGGTGATTTATAAATTGAATATGATAAGGAATGATAATGGGACCATTAGGAAGTGTTTCAAAAATTTTGGAATGCATTTTGGGACCTTTTGAGACCCCAAAATAGTAAGGGCGTATGTTAAGAGTATTCCACAGAGGGGAGGCACACCCTTAGGCAAAATCTAGTAAAGCTCCATGATAAGAGCGTGCCACGCTCTTACTGTGCCACGATAAGGACGTGCCATGCCCAAGGGTGCAAAAATGCTAGTTTTATTTTATCATATTAGGTCGAGGGATATTTTGTCTTTGACATATTAAACGACTTCCAAAACTTATTAAACACAAAAATCATCCTCCTAACTACGATTAAAGAAATTTCTCTTCTCCCAAAACCCTTAAGAACATAAAAGAAGAGATTTTCACCCAAAATTCAAGCTTCCAAGGTTTTAACTCAAGTTTCCCTCAGGAAATTCCCTAAGTCTAGGTCTATGTGATTTGAACAAGGATACTCATTCATCCTTGTGCCCAAAAGTTCAATTTCTACTTTAATTTAAAGAATTTATTTACTAGGGTTCATCCACAATTTTCTTATGCTTTAATATTATGATGTTTCTACATGAATTAAGGCTTATTTAGCATAAAATTTCATGTTTTATTATGTTTTAATCTATAGAAGTGATCTTATGCATTGAGTTGATATTTTGACATGATTTTTCTATGAATTTAACAAGTTTTATTATGTTTTAATCTATGGAATGTTTCTATGAACTGATTATAATTTTGAGTATTATGTACTCTATTTACAAGAAGTCCAACCTTATCAGTAATTTACAAAGTATTACAATATGACTTAAAATTTAGTTTGATAATATGATCTCATATAAGACATAAAATTCACAAGTTTCTTTATAAGTATGATTTAATTAAGAAAAGCATAGTTGGTTTTCAGTTTATAGACCCATATGCTACTTTAAGGTGAATTTTATAAGTATTAGAATAATTATATTTTTAGGATTAGTATTTGGCATCGAGAGGGGAATATGAGATCAACCCATCCTATTTTCTAGAACCTATGTGCCACTCTAGGTTTTAGGGGCCACGCTAGAGAGTGACTTCTTTCCCAAATAGACTCAATTTAGTGATCACTGCAAGACAAGGTTCTATACTAATAGAAGGGATAGAACAACCCTCCTCAATATGGGTCAGACCTTTTGTTAAGAAAATTTTGGTTTTTTATTAATCCAAAAAATAAATAATTAAACTTACAAAATAGTGGCCAAATGGTCCAAATAAAAGAATGGCCAAAAGGTCCAAATAATAGACTGAAAATAAAATCCTAATCTATGGCCCAACTGAGTGCAACCGGGTGGCCTAAAATGCTATTACATATACCCTAAGTCTTAGAGTTTCCTAATTCATCCATCATTTCCCCTCCTAAACACATGAGATGCTAAAGATGTCACCTCTCTTGAATGATGAATTTTTTCTCCTCTTTCTCTAGGCTATAAATTTGCCTTGGAGTTTCAGCTTTTTGTTCATCAGCTTTCAAGAGTAAGTCATCATCTCCATTTTTTTACTTTTTTACTTTGAATTACTAACCTTTTCTTTGCATTTAACTATGCTCTTCGTGGGTGGTATGCTTATTCTTTTTGCTAAATGTCCTATCATGGATGATTAGTTTCTCTACCAGGTAAGCACGGTCAACTCAAATCTGTTAAATCTTCTCTTTTAGATCCTTCAAGAAATCTGATACCAAAAACCTTATAGGTGGGTCCATGATTGAATACATAGAAAGCTCAATACTACCACTGCATAGTAGAAATATGGGTCAGACATTGGACTCCATGCTAGCTCACATGATTTATGTCTGTTATGAGAATCTCCTATAGAAGTAAATATTTTAGAAACTAAGTGTAATGACTCACAAATTTTATTCTGATATTGTTTTATGATTTATGTTAACTCTATTTCATCTTTTGGTTTTATTCGTGATTAAGGTGAGTCCATTTGTACTTAGAACGCATGATTTTAAGTGATGGCATATACAAGTTTTACTAATTGTAATCACCCCCATGTACTGAATACATTATAGAAGTACTAACCATATCTATGTCTGTGTGGCTACATTATTTTTATGTAGGTTCTGGAGTTCATTCCCAGCAGCATATTAATCGCGACACCACTTCCTACATTCAAATAATTAGTGCATCCTCATAGTTTGAGATCCAAGCTTCAGTTTGTTCTAGATATTTATGGTTATGATTTAAGTTCCTTAATTTTTTGTAGTTCAAGTTAGCTGGGGCCTGACCAAATGGCTCTTCAGTTTTAGTTAGAGGATTTTCAAGAATAGTCAGACTACGTGTTTCTTTCAGTTTCACATAGATTTGAAATTTCTTAAGTAATAGCATTTAGGTCAAGATTATTTATCTATTGAATTCAATATAACATTCTTCAGTTTTACTCATATATTACATTTACATTTATAAGAGTTTAGTGTTAAGTAAATATCATGGGTTAGCTTTGGGCTACTCATAGCACTAAGCACTATGTGACGTCCAGGGGGTATCTTTGAGGCGTTACAAACTTGGTATTAGATTTAAGGGTTTAAATATTCTGAGGGAGTCTAACAAGTCGTGTTAAGTAGAGTCTTAATCATAGGTATGAAGCACACCACACCTATGGGTAAGAGGCTATAGAATGTATTAGGTAACATCCTTTCTTTCATGGTCTATATTGTGTTTTTAAGTTATCTCCATTTGTATTAGTACATGATTTCACATAATGGAGAATTCCTCCTTGTAGAGCTTACGCATACAAAAATGGGAATCAACCAGCCCCACCCCCCCCTACCAACTATCTAAATGAGACTATTTATCATGTTAAGTTTTAGGCTATTTTCCAAGTGTTGCCACAAGTTGCGAATGCAAATTCTTAGGGAAATCAGCCAACAACAGTCCCATTCAGCAAAATAGTAACTTAAATATAGCCAGAGTTCCAAATTTCATAAGGAAAAATCCATGTGAGTTCTTTAGGTTGAAAGTGAATAAGGATCCTTAATTTTTTATTGATAAAGTGAAGAATATTACCTAGATTATGCATGTTATAGAAGATAAAAGTGTGGAATTGTGTTCTTATTAATTGAAGGACATTGTTTATGACTAGGTTAATATGTGGAAGAAAGGTAGGGGTGAGAATACGACTCTTCTGAGTTGGGGTATGTTTTTGATGACTTTGTTGGCTAGGTTCTTTCTAAGGTAGATGAGATAGGGTGAAGAAGTTTATGAAACCAAGGCAAGGCTCTATATTGGTAAAGGAGAACTACCTCAAGTTCACTCAACTAACTAAGTTTACACCACAGTTGTTGCCAGATTCTAGAGCTCATATGCGTAAATTTATCACTGGTGTATCTGACTTGGTAGTCAAGAAGTGTAGGACTAACATGTTGATAGGGGATATGGATATTGATCATTTGATAACTTATGTTCAATATATTGAGGTTGAGAAACTAAATGAAAGGGAGAGAAGGAACTACAGGGCTATAACCAAATAGTTTGAGTACAGTTAGTAGAGATCAGGAGGGGGCAATCATTATTAGTTTAGGGTCGCTCATCAGCAGATGCACCATCCTCAGCCAGTGCTCTTACACCCAGAACTAAGCAGGAGAAGTAGGGGTAGGCACCATTTACTAGATCTCAGGGTAGTATTTTTAAGAACAGAACTAATCTGATGTGTACAAAGTATGGTAAAAACCATCCAGGCGAGTGCTTGATGGGTAGAGAATGGTTGTTGTAGTTGTGATAAGTTGGGCCGTAGGATCAAGGAATGCCATCATTCTAAGAAGGGAATTAAAGATGCTCATCCTCAAAATCAGTCCATAAATTCAGCAGCTTAGTCAAGTCACCCAACTGAACAATAGGGTGCATCATCCAGTACCAATAATGGTCATTGTTAAAACCAATTTTATGCTATACCATTCCAATAATAACATGAGAGTTCTCTAGATATAGTCACTTGTATGCTTTGTGTCTTTCACCTTGGTATTAGATCCTAGATCAAACCTCTCTTTTGTGATCTACTTATTACTGTGAATTTTGATATAAGTTCCGACAGTCTTTCAAACCCTTCTCAATTTTACTCTAGTGGGTGAGTCAATTGTCGCTAGATAAATATAAAGAAAGTGCCCAATTATAGTCCTCTATAAGGTCACTTTAGTAGATCTAATTGAGACAGATATGATAGATTTTGATGTTATTCTTGGTGTGGATTGGCTCCATTCATGTTATGAATCAGCTGATTATCACACCCGAGTGGTAAATTTTTAGTTTCCTAATGAGTAAGTCCTTGAGTGGGAGGGTAGTTTAGTATATCCCAAAGGTTATTTTATATCTTATTGTAATGCAGAAAGTTAATTTCAAAAAGTTGTATTTACCACTCAATTTGAGTTAGAGATACTAAGTTTGATGACACAAAAATTTAGTCAGTCTGTGTAGCCAATGAGTTTCTAGAAGTCTTTCCAAAATATCTACTCGCGGTACCTCTCGATAGAGAAAAAGAATCAAGATTGGTCCCCCTCTCGATACCCAACGTATGTCCATTCCCCCTATTATATGGCCCCAGTCAAGATTAAAGAGTTGAATGAGTAGCTTAAGAACTCCTTAAATAAAGGGTTCTTTAGTCCTAGTTTTTCCCCATGGGGTGATCCAGTTCTATTCGTGCAATAAAATAATGGTAATCTCAGAATGTGTATAGATTACAGACAGTTAAACAAGGTCACTATAAGGAATAAGTACCCCATCCCCAGAATTGATGATTTATTCAATCAACTTTAGGGAGCCCATTGGTTTTCAATGATTAATCTAAGGTTGGGGTATCACCAATTGAAGTTCAGTGGGCATGACATCCTAAAGACTACTTTTAGATCTCGGTATAGTTACTCTGAATTTGTAGATATGTCTTTTGGACTAAAAAATGATCCTATGGACTTTATGGATTTAAAGAGTCGGGTATTCAAGTAGTACTTGGACATGTTTGTTATTATTTTCATAGATGACATACTTGTATATTCTCAGAGTAAGGAGGAGCATGCAAATATTTAAGAATAGTGTTGCAGACCCTTAAGTATCATCAGCTTTTTGCAAAGTTTAGCAAATATGAATTTTGGTTGGAGTTTTTTTAACCTTTTTGGGGAATATGATTTTGGGTATCGGTATTCATGTAGACCCTCAAAAAACTAATATAGTAAAATACTGTCCTGGGCCCATTTCTCTATCCAAAATTTAGAGCTTTTTGGGTTTGAGGGTTTTTCTTCAGCATTTGCACCATTAACTAGGTTGACACAAAAGAAGGTGAAATTTATATAGTCAGATAAATGTGAGAAAAACTTATAAGAGTTAAAGGATATATTGACTTTAGCCTTAGTGTTATCTTTATCACAGGGGTTAGACAATTTTGTGTTGTATTGTGATGCCTCTAGAATTAGGTTAGGTTGTGTTTTGATGTATAATGGGAAGGTAATAGCCTATGACTCCAGATAGCTTAAGTACCATGAGAAGAATTATCTAACCCACAATTTTTAGTTAACAACTGTTGTATTTTTCTTGAAGATTTAGAGGCACTACTTCTGTGGGATGCATATTTATATATTTACTGATCATAAGATTCTTTAGTATGTATTTATGCAAAATAAGTTGAATCTTAATTAGAGAATTTAGTTGGAGTTATTAAAAGATTATGACATAAATATACTTTACCACCTGGGTAAGGCGAATGTAGTAGCTGATTCATTGAGTACATTGTCTATAGGTAGCATGGCCCATGTGAAAAAAAAACATGAGCTGGCCAAGGAAGTGCATAGACTAGCCCGTTTGGGTGTTTGTTTGCTTTATATAGATGATAGGGGTGTACTGGTTTAAAATCATCCTTGGTGGTGGAAGTGAAAGAGAATAATCGTAGTGATCCCATAATGATCCAGATATTAGATGCAGTTCAGCAGCAAAAGGTTGAGGTTTTCTTCCAAGGGGAAGATAATGTCCTTTACTATCAAGGTCGGCTTTGTATTTCCAATGTTGAAAGATTGAGAGTAAAGATATTAGAAGAGGCTCACAGTTCTAAGTAATCAATTAATCCCGGTGCTACCAAGATGTACCTCAATCTATGGGAAATTTATTGATGGACTTCTATCAAGAGGGACATAGAAGAGTTTATGGCCAAGTGTCTTAATTGTTAGCAGTTAAAGTTAAGCATCAAAGGCCTGGGGGTACACTTTAGGTTATTAGTGTTCTTACTTGGAAATGGGAGGTCATTAATATAGATTTCATTACTGGAATTCATCACACTACATATCAATATAACTCAATTTGGTTCATCATGGATCAAATGACCAAATTAGCCTATTTCATACTTGTTAAGACTTTGGATACAACAGAAGATTATGCTTAGAATATTCGTGAGTTAGTAGGTTCCATGGGATTCCTTTATCCATTATTTTAGACTAGGGTATACAATTTACTTCCCATTTTTGGTGATTATTTAAAAAGGGCCTTGGTACAAAGGTGAAGATTAGTACGACTTTTCATCCTTAGATAGATGGTCAGGCTATGCTTATGATTCAAATATTTGAAGATATGTTGAGAGTCTGTGTGATGGACTTTAAGGGCAATTGGGATGATCATTTACCTTGATTGAGATTGACTATAACAAGAGTTAGTATTCTAGTATTTAGATGTCTCTATTCAAAGCATTGTATGGGCATAGATGCAGCTCACCTATAGGTTGGTTCAAGATTTGTGAAGTAGCCTTAGTTGGGCTGGATTCTATTCTAGGAGCCATAGAGAATGTTGAGTTTATCTGTGAGAGGTTGAAAACTGCTTAAAGTCATTAGAAATCATATGTAGATACAAGAAAGAGAGAACTAAAGCTTTAAGTGAGTGATAAGATATTTTTGAAAGTATCACCCATTAAGGAGATAATAAGATTTAGGAAGAAAGAAAAGCTTAGTCACTGATATATTGGTCCTTATAAAGTAATATGAGTTAGACCATTCCTTAGAATTAGCAGATGTCCATCCAGTTTTCCATATGTTGATGCTAATAAGGTACATTAGAGACCTGTCTCTATTAGTCCTCAAAGAGAGAATTAGGGTAAAAGATAGTGAAATACCCTGGGTTGTGTCCCTTGAAAATTTCTTGAGCTTTGAGCTCACTGTCATAGTAATGACTCATCATATAACTCGTATGGTGTGGGTACATGTTAAGTAACCCTAGTTGTTAGGTGACCAGTGAATGATGGTTGGATTTTTAATCTTGGTAACAACTTGATGGTACGAGTTATAGGGTTGGTGATGGGTCATTAGGATGCTTCTTAATCAAATTAGAAGCTTTGTGACTTAACTTAGCTCTGAGTATGAGTGGCTTAATAAGAGTTGTAAGGATAGGTTACGAGTGGTAAGGTTGAGTCATATGTCGTCCAGTGTCCAATCCTTTGGGTTCTATCTTGGAAATGACTAGATGATATGATTCGTATGGTTTGGTAATGAGTGGGGTCATGTAGTCATAGGGTAGACAGTTTTTGTGTGTCCAGCTTACTATCTTGGTAACGAGTCAAAGGTACGATTCATATGATGTGGTGATGATTTGACGGGTCGACTCATAACCAAGGATGACTTTTCTTATAGCTTTAAGTTGGGGGCACTTTAGACATTGCTCACCTAAAATCCTTAAGACCTAATGTTAGATGTATTTATGAATTCTAATGTTATTATTATAGTCTATTTAGCCTTGTTTGAGGATGATTATAAAAGGTGTTTTAACAGAAGTTTTGATTCAAATTGATCATTTAGAGTTCAATCGAGAAAACTAGTATGACTTACTTGAGCTAGGTATTTGTCTAGTCTATCGTGTTGGATTCTAACATGATTAATGAGTTCCCAAAGTTGTTATTGTGTATTTATATGTGAAAAAACTTAGTTATAATGTTCAAGAGTCAATTGGATCCAGACAAGAGTTAAAACAATATGCTTAAGATCAAAGTGAATGAAGCCTATGCTTAGATCGTGTTTCTAGTTCACCGTCTTGGATGTTGTGTTGTTTTGAGCTCTAAATTATTCTGTTTAATGCTATAGGATGCTTGGTGAATGGATTATTATGATATATTAAGGATATACAAGCTTCAAGTAAAGAGTAAACAACTAAAAAGGCTTGGACTGAATCATGAAAGCACAATACACAACTTGACGGAAATTTGGACACCTGAAATATCTTGGTAAAGTGGAGGCACGTGGAGTGTAAAATGGGAGCGTGAGGCATATAACTTAATTTAGAAGGGTCCCAAAAAGGTGACCCACCATGTCGCGGTGGTAATAGCAGTGAAGGAGACACCGTATCATGGTAAAAAATGAATCTGCAGTTGTCAATTTCCAGAATCTCAGTGTGATTACTCCGCATTGCGGGCTAATAGTGATGATCCCACCACCGCGATGCGATGGCTATAAAAAATAGGATTTTTATTCCCATCTAAAATAAAATAGCATGGAAACCTAATCCAAGTCAGTTTATGACTTGTCTACTATAAATATAACGTCTTAAATTGAGTTTTAAACATCTTGGAACACCCTAGATTGGGTTGGACAACATTGGAGGCTAGTATAACTTCTTTTCAAGTTTTATCATTCTTTAATTTAGTTTCTTTATGGTTTGTGTCATCAGTCTAAGAAATTGGATGATGAGTATTTCCATTAAAGGCTAAACTCTTTTTCCGGGGTTAAGGACAAGATCATGAATACTTTCGTTTTGAATTAAGCTTGTTTGAGTTGCTTATCATTATGGTTTCTTATTTATCATGCTTTTAACTATTTAAAGGATTAGCTAACCCTAGAATATATTTATTATCAACCTTGTGATCTCGGGAGAGAGAATAGGAAGATAGAATATGGGGATAAGCAAAGTAAGGTTCGTAGTCTTTTATAAAACAAGAATTTCAAATTAGCGTCTAGGACAGGGATTACTTAAAAGCCTTACTTGGTTTACATGTAGAATAATAGCTTTAAATCACTTAGTTGGATTATTATATCCCCACTCAATGATGTAATTGGAATGTCCAAGTTAGGTAAACGGTTAGAGGTCGAGAGACCGTGATAATGAGATTAACCCTATGGATCAATAACCAAGATAAGAAATCTAACAAATGAAGTTCAATGGAGTAGTATGATTGTTCTAGGTCTCTATCCTTTGATTGTCTAAAGTCATTTACTTTTCTGCATTAGTTTAGTTTATTTTTAGTTTACAACTCTAAAACTTTATTTGTTACTCTTCTCAATTTGTTAAACTAGAATTGGATAGTTGTGTAACACAAATCCCTGTGAGATTGATATTTAGCTTTCTTGAAGGCCACTATATTACTTGGTAGACCACGTACACTTGCGTGTGCGCTTGGGCACTGTCAAGACCCCACATCCCTATAACACTTTTTGGTTATTCATTCCACACTTCACAAGATTAAACATCCTCTTTACTCTCTCAAAATACTCTCAAGAAACATTGGGTTGGGGTTCTCTAAAGTGGTCATCTAATCTTCCCTCATTGTTATTTTACTAAAGGCATATATTTTAATGTATGGTTTTCATAGTATTTCTATGGTTTTGAAATAAAGGTAGGGTTTTGGATGTTCATGGTTGATTAATGTTCCTCTTGATTTAATTAATATTTTTCATTTTTTAATTATGGTTTTACACATGTGGGTGCATAGGAATGGTGATTTAATTGAGGGGTTTAATTTTTAATTATGGTTTTACACATATGGGTGCATGGTAATGGTGATTTAATTGAGGGGTCATGGTTGAGCCCCAAGTTTAATGATTTTGGCTTTGATAATGGCATGCGCTCAACCTATTTGTGAAATTGTCATTGAGAATGATTTTGTCACATAGTTTGACTAATCTTGGAATACTTGCATTGCATAAATAGTTAAAGAAAAATAAATTTGTGTTGGTTGGTTTTATTTGGAATGGCCTTGGTGGCCACGGTATGATTATAAATGGTTTTTGGTTAAATGGAAATGACGGAGTCAAATTTGTTATAATGGTTTATATGGCATAAGGTAATACACTTGCAAGCTCTAATTTTGGTATGACGATACCAATGGTTAATGCCTAATAAAAAAACTCCTTGTTAAATAGTTGAAAATGTGTAAATAATTTAATATGGGCTTAAAAAGGGTTGAGTAGAAAAGTTGTGGAAGGTGGGGATCTCGAGGTGACTGAAACTAGAAACTCATGTTTACCGATGTGAGGGTTGTCTTGGTGACCATGTGCATGATGTCACACATTATATTTTTGAGGTGTACTAGTCATCTCAGGTTTTTTACTCCGGTCGTGCGGCTAACACACACTGGGGCCCTTTCAGTAGGAGGAGCTGAACCTATATAGCCCATGGGTGGTTAGAGGACGAGCAAGCTACACAACCCAGGTTAAGGATTTAAGTGCATGCTAAACCTTGTTCCTATCATAGCATGATATATGTATTTATACATGTGATTGCATATGGTTATTTAATTTGGTTTTGAATGATGGAATTATTTTATCTTTATCCCTGAGTTATATGCTAGCGTTCACTCTGCTAACCATCTTCGAGCATTGTAATCCCCATGCGATGTAGGAACCAGCCATGCTAACATTCCTCCTGCTCAGTGACTTAGATTTGGGGATAACTTTGATTAAGATTGAAGTCGTGAGCTTCCATATTTCAGAAGGCTCTATTTCATGCTATGGATATCTTTTTATTATTGTTATTTCTTTGGTTTTGGTTTATGCTATGGTCGGGGTAATGTCCCAACCGAATGTTCCTTGATTCTGCTTAGAGGCTTTGTCAGACCACTATAGGCTTTGGTATTAGTATTGATTGGATACTTTGCTGTTGCTCTTTGGTTATGGTTATAGACTTACCTTATTGTGTTTGGATTATTGTTTTTTATTTTATTATATGGTCAGAATTTATCTGACATGGGGTGTAAAGTGGTTAACAGTGGGGTATTGGGGGTGGTATCCTATCTTGGTTAGACTTGAGATACTCAACATAACTAGACCTCAGTTCAGTTCATGTCAGATTGGTATCAGAGTCCTAATTTCATGGTCAACTGGGTGTTCAACAAATCTGTGTAGGGTAGAGTCTTTTTTAATAGTTTGTAGCATGCCACACTTATAAAGGACAGGCTACGAGGTATTTAGGAATATTTCTCTTTCTTGTGCTCTATTTTCAAGCTATAGAGTCTAAGGTCCTGAAATCTTCTTTAATACCCATTTGTTTGCTTTTCAGATCATGATGCTAAGATGATCTAAAGTTCACGCAAACATCTTTGTCCCACTCCAGGACAATATTGATGGGACACATCCTACTTATGGGGCACAAACTTGGTCAAGTGGCCTAGTTCTTGATTGCTCTCTAGGAGTTCCAACAGTCCTCTACTATCCTTCTCGAGCACTTTAGGCTGATATAATGAATGCTAAGTTTCATCAGTCTATTCTTATGTTGGCTCAGTTGGTAGCTTCTCAGGCTAAGTGTGGTGCTTCTATTGCTCATCTTCTGAGGCCACAAGGGTTGGCTAATTTATGAGGTTGAATCCTTTAACCTTTACTGATAATAAGGTTAAGGAGGATCCTCAAAGTTTTGTTAAAGAGATGGTAAAGATTTTCTGTGTTATGAATGCTACTAACATGGAGAGAATGGAATTTACTGCCTACTAGCTAAAATATGTAGCATGCCAATGATATGAGGAATTGGAATAGTCTAGGAGTAATGATGCTAGTCATCCCTGTGGGATGATTTCTCTATTGCTTTTCTGGATCGCTTCTTTCCTTAGGAGTTTAGGGAGGTAAAGGTGGAAAAGTTTGTTAACCTAAAGCAAGGCAAGAATTCAGTCAAGGAGCATGCCTTAAAGTTCCACCAGTTGTCCCGGTATGCTCTAGAGGTGGTTTCTAGCATAAGGGAAAGAATAAGGAAGTTCACTTTTATGTTGTCTTGAGACTTGATTTTGGATAGTAAGGCTGCCTTATTGAACAAGGACATGGACATCTCCAGGTTAGTTGTTCACATACAGCAGGTTGAAGAAGAGAAGAAGAAGTATGCAGAGATAAGTTTAGATTTTTTGAGCATGGTGGTGGCCAATAACAGAGTGGCAGGGATGGTAGAAAGTGGTCAAAGAACAAGTAGGGCAATTCTTGGTCTTACTCTATAGCTAATGCTCCTTACCCAAAACCGTCTGGTGATAGGTGGTTTTATTATAGGGATAATTATAGGTCACAGGGTGCCCAATCTCAGGCTAGAGGTACCCAATCAGCTCCATCCTATCCTTCCTACAGATTTTATGGTCGATTACATCGGGGTTACTGTGATGAAGAAAGGACAAGTGCTTCAACTGTGGTCTGCCAGGGCATATGCTTAAAAGTTTTCATATTGGTAAGGTTGCCTCTCAGGCAAACAAGGTTTTTGTTGCCTTTTCATCAACTTTGGCACCAAAGGTTGCAACATCTGTCTCCAGTATTAGTCGAAACTGCCTCTATGCTCTCGCTACCCATCTAGAGATTGAGGAATCTCCTATATTCATTACTGGTTTGTTGAAACTCTTTTCCCGTGATATGTGCTATTTACTTGATTCAGGGTCTACTCTTTCTTATGTGACATTATTTGTGGCTGTGTATTTTTGTTTTGGTCTCAAGTTGTTTTCGAACCTTTTATGCTTCTACCTTGGTGGGTGACTCTGTGATGGCTATAAGAGTCTATAGTAGTTGTGTGGTATCTGTGGTTGGTTGGGAGACTTTAGTGGATCTGTTTGAATTATGAATGGTTGATTTTGATGTCATATTAGGGATGGATTGGTTGCACTCGTGCTATGCTTATCTAGACTGTTGGACTCATAAAGTCATCTTTAAATTCTCTAATGAACCAATTATTTAGTGGGAGGGTAGTTCCCTAGCTTCTAAGGGGAGGTTCATGTTATATCTCAGAGCCAGAGATTAATTTCCAAGGGGTGGCTCTATCATCGTGTCTTGGTTAAAGATTCTAACTCGGAGGATCCTTTTTTACACTCTGCCCCAGTGGTGAATAAATTTCCTGAGGTTTTTCTTAATGACCTTCCTGGTGTTCTTCCTAATAGAGAGATTGATTTTGGGATTGATCTTGTTTCGGACACTCATCCCATTTATATTCCCTTGTATAAAATGGATCCAGGTGATTTAAGGGAGCTTTAGGAGCAACTAAAAGATCTTTAAGATAAAGGTTTTATCCATCCCAGTGTGTCTTCATGGGCTGCTCTAATTTTATTCGTGGATAAGAAGGATGGTTTCCTTCGGATGTATATTGATTATCAAAAATTGAATAAAGTGATGGTAAAGAATAAGTACCCTCTTCTAAGGATAGATGATTTGTTTGATTAGCTTTAGGGTTCTAAGTTTTTCTCCAAGATTAATCTTTTGTCTAGGAATCATGAGCTAATGATTAGGGAGGTAGATATTCCAAAGTCTGCCTTCCATACCCGGTATGGGCATTTTGAGTTTCTGGTTATATATTTTGGATTGACCAATGCCCAGACGACATTCATGGACTTGATGAATAGAGTCTTTTATCATTTTCTGGTTTTGTTTGTGATTGTCTTCATTGACGATATTCTCGTGTAATTTAAGAGTAAGATGGATCATGCCTATCACCTTTGCATCATATATTAGACCTTGAAGGAGCAATAGTTGTATGCTAAATTTTTGAAATGTGAATTTTGGTTGAACGTTGTTACTTTTCTAGGTTATGTCATTTCTGGTGAAGGGATCATGGTGGATCCATAGAAAGTTGTAGTGGTTAAGAAGTAGCCTAGACTCGCGACTCCAACCGATATCTGGACCTTCTTGGTTTTAGCTGGTTAATACAAGAGGTTTGTGGAAAGTTTTTCGACTATAGTTTCTCCATTGACTAAGTTAACTCAGAAGAAGATAAATTTATTATGGTCTGATATGTGTGAAGGTAGCTTTGAGAAGATGAAGGATAAGTTAACTTCGGCACCGATCTTGACTTAGCCTAAAGACACTGATGGGATTATGGTCTATTGTGATGCATCCTGTGTGGGGCTTGGTTGTGTCTTGATACAACATGGAAAGGTGATAGCTTATGCCTCTAGACAGTTGAAGGTGCGTGAGAAGAATTATCTGACTCATGACTTAGAGCTTTGGCTGTGGTGTTCGCATTGAAAATCTAGCATCACTATTTGCATGGAGTGAATGTGGATATCTTTTCTGATCATAATTGCCCATAGTATGTGTTTACTCAGAAAGAGATTAACCTCAGGCAACGGAGATGGCTTGAGCTACTCAAGGATTATAATATGAGTCTTTATTACTATCCAGGTAAAGCTAACATGGTTACTAATGCTCTTAGTAGGTTATACAGTAGGAGTCTAGCCTATGTGGATGAGGGAAAATGATAATCGTTAAAGGATGTTCATTTTTATCTAACCTTAAAGTTAGGCTCTTGGACTTTGAGGATGGTGGTGTGTTTGCACAGAAGGTGGCGTAGTCGTCCCTAGATATTAAGGTGAAGGAGAAGCAAGTGTTAGATCCTATCTTGATAAGGATCAAGGGTGAAGTAGGTGGGCAGAAAGTAATGGCTTTTGAGGTTAGTGGTGATGGTACCTTAAGGTACCATAGGAGATTATGCATTCCATATGTGGATGGACTACGACAGATGATCTTGGCTGAGGCACATGAGTCGCATTATGCTATTCATCCTGGTTTAGCGTATATGTATCATGACCTTAAGGAGATTTATGGGTGGAACAATATCAAGTGGGATGTGTCTATTTTTGTGGCTAAGTGCATGGTGTGCCAACAAGTGAAAGTTGAGGACATGAGGCCTGGAGAATTATATCAAGAGACTGAGTTGTCTATGTGGAAGTGGGAAGTGATCAACATGGATTTTGTTACTGGTCTTCCTCAATTTTAGATTCAGTTTGATTCGTTTTGTGTCATTGTGGATAGAATAACAAAGTTTACACATTTCTTGCAAGGGAGGACTAATTTTTTCAAAGAGGATTATGCGAGGTTGTACCTCTATGAGATTATAAAGTTGAATGGGATACCTGTTTCTATTATCTCGGATCTTGGTATGCAGTTTTTATCTCACTTTTGGCAGTCATTTTAGCAAGATTTAAGGACCAAAGTGAGTCTTAGTATGGCTTTCCACCCGTTGTCGAATGGGCAAGAAGAAAGGACTATTCAGACATTAGAAGATATGCTTAGAGCTTGCGTGATTATTATGGTAGTAGTTGGGTTGAGAATTTGACTCTTATAGACTTTGCATGTAATAATAACTACTACTTTTCCATTGGGATGTCCCTGCTTGAGGACTTGTATGGTAGGAGGGGTAGGTCTCCTATTAGGTGGTTCGAGGCTGGTGAGGCAGAGATATTTGGCCCAAAATTTGTTCACTTAGCTAGGGCAAAGGTGAAGGCGATTCAAGATAGGCTTAAATCTACCCATAGTCGCCAAAATTCCTATGCAGATATGAGGCATACGAAGTTAGAGTTTGAGGTTTGGGATAGGGTATTCAAGAAAGTATCTCCTATAAATGGAGTGACACAATTTGGGAAGAAAGGGAAACTTAGTCCCCGGTATATCAGTCCATACTTGGTTTTGGGAAGGGTTGGCAATATTGCATATGAGTTGGAGTTGCCTTTTATTTTAAGCTCCATTCACCCAGTATTTCTTGTGTCTATGTTGAGGAAGTATGTGGAAGATCCATTGCAAATTATGCCTATCAAGGATTTTGGTATTTCAGATTCCTTGTCTTATGAGAAGGTCCCTATTGAAATCTTGGATTGGAAGGTTCGTCGGTTGCGGACCAAGGATGTAGATTTGGTAAAGGTTCTATAGAAGAACCACAAGGTAGAAGAGGCTTCATGGGAAACTGAAGAAGAAATGAAGTCCAAGTATCCATTCCCATTTCCTGTTCTGAAAATTTGTGCTTGAGGTATGTATTGTTCTTAACATCTTTGCTTCTGTCTTTGTTAAAGGTAGATTGTGAATTCCTTGGTGATCTATTTTCTGTCTTAAAGGTAAGAGTAGAGATATTTGGGGGTTAAATTGTGCAGGTCACTTCCTTGTCCTATTATTCGAGGACAAATGATCCAACTGGGGGAGAATTGAAACACCCTAGGCTTTGGCTCTCAAAAATTTCCCAATCTTTGAGCTCATTGTCCTAGTAATGACTCATTACACAAGATGTATGGTGTGGGTATGGATCTGGTGACCCTAGTCATTAGCTGACCAGTGAATGATGGTTGAGTTTTCAGTGTTGGTAATGACTTATGGTACGAGTCATTAGGGTTGGTGCTAGGTTGCACGATCCTTAATCAAATCAAAAACTTAGTGAATTGGCTCTGAGTACGAGTAGCTCACTGAGAGCTGTGAGGATAGGTTTTGTGTGGAAAGGTTGAGTTGTATGTTGTCCAGTATCAAATCATTTGGGTTCTATCTTGGAAATGACTATATCATATGAGTCGTATTGTCTAGTAATAAGTGGGTCATTGAGTCACAGGGTGGATAGTGTATGTCTGTTCAACTTATTGTCTTGCTAACGACTCAAGGGTACGAGTCGTATGATGTAGTGACGAGTCGATGCTTAACAAAGGATGACTTTTTTACAATTTTAAGCTGGGGTACTTTAGGCATTTCTCACCTAAAACCCTTAAGAACCCATGTCCCTATAACACTTTTTGGTCATTAATTCCACACTTTACAAGATTAAACACCCTCTTTACTTTCTCAAAATACTCTCAAGCAAAATTGTCTTGGGTTTCTCTAAAGTGGTTATCTAAGGGCTTAAGTATCAATTTCTCTTTGTGAATATTTGTAATTCAGGCTTGTTACTCTCCCCTCATTGTTATTTTACTAAAGGAATATGTTTTAATGTGTGGTTTTCATGGTATTTCTATAGTTTCAAAATAAAGGTAGGGGATTTTTGATGTTCATGATTGATTAATGTTCCTCGTGATTAAATTGATATTTTTTATGTTTTAATTATGGTTTTCCATATGTTGGTGCATGGGAATTGTCATTTAATTGAGGGGTCATGGTTGAGCCCCAAATTTGATGATTTTGGCTTTGATAATGGTATGCCCTCAACCTGTTTGTGAAATTGTCAGTGAGAATGATTTTGTCACATAGTTTGACTATTCTTTGAATCCTTGCATTGCATAAATGGTTAAAGAAACATGAATTGGCTTTGGTTGGTTTCATATGGTTTTAGGAAGGTCGTGGTGGCCATGGTTTGATTATAAATGGTTTTTGGTTAAATGGAAATGATGGAGTCAAATTTGGTCTAATGGTTTATATGGCATAAGGTAATAAACTTGCAAGCTCTAAATTTGGTATGCCGATATCAATGGTTAATGCCTAGTTAAAAAACTCCTTGGTAAATGGTTGGGAATGTGTATGTGATTTAATATGGGCTTAAAGGGGATTGAGCAGCAAAGTCGTGGAAGGTGGGGGTCCCAGGAGGACCGACACTTGAAAATCATGTTTGCCGATATGAGGGTGGTTATGGTGACCGTGTACATGATGTCACACTCTATATTTTTGATATGTACTAGTGATATCAGGTTCTTTTTTTTGGTCATGTAGCTAACACGCACTGGGCCCTTTCAGTAAGGGGAGCTGAACCTATATAGCCTGTGGATGGTTTTAGGACAGCCAAGCTACACAACTCAGGTTAAGGATTTAAATGCATGCTAAACCATGTTGCCTATCCCAACACGATATATATGTATTCACATGATTGCATATGGTTATTTAATTCTGTTTTGAATGATTTCACTATTTTACATTTATCCCTAAATTACATCTTAGTGTTCAATCTACTAACCGTTTTAGGGTTTTGTATCCTCGTACGATGTAGTAACTGACTATACTATCATTCTTACTTCTTAGTGACTTGGATTCAGGGAAAGTTTTAAGTCAGATTGAAGTAGTGAGTTTCCAAACTCCAGAAGGCTCCATTTTATGCCATGGACTTCTTTTCATTATTATTATTTCTTTGGTTTTGGTTTTGGCTATGGTCAGGGGAATGTCTCAATCGGATGTTCCTTGATTCTGGTTAGAGGCTTTGTCATACTATTATAGGCATGAGCGGTGTCAGTATTAGTGTTAGCATTTGTATTGGTACTGGGATTGGGATTGGTGTTGGTTGGATATTTGGCTGTGGCTGTTTTTGAATGGTTGTAGACTTACCTTATTGACTTTGGATTATTGTTGTTTTATCTTTTTGTATGGTTGAAATTCATCCGACATAGGGTGTAGGGTGGTTAATGCTGGGCTATTGGGGTGGTCTCCGGTCCTGGTTAGACTTGATATACCCAAAACGACTAGGCCCATGTTTAGGTCGTGTCAGATAGCTTGTCCTGCAAAGAGATTTCAGTTCAGATTCTTGACCGACAAATTCGAAGGATGAGAAATAAGGAATTTGCCAAACAGAAAGTTATTTGAAAAATCAATCAGTTGAGGGAGCGACTTGGTAAGCTAAAAAAGACATGATGAATCGTTATCCTATCTATTAACTTATAACATAGAGTTAGTATGAGGTAAGAAATTTTTACAAGTCTAATATATATTCATCCATATCTTGATAACGAAAAGACCACGAAACATAAAAACAGCCAACAACACAAAGACAACCGAGAACAAGAAGGAAATTCACCCTCGGCAATAACACATAAAACCGTGAACAAGAAAAAGAAACAAACATAAATATTGCAAAAAAGGTAAAGGATATGCAAGTTGACATAAGGTCTTATGAAGAACAAAAACCCAAACCTGAATCAAACGTAAAGACCCTTTAAATCCGCAAGTACAAACACCAATCTTCTTGCGGTGACCACTAAGGGAATAAACTTCACCTTACAACCACCTTTTCTAAGAAACGTACAATATCGGCTTTTCCAAGCCCTATAATAAAGATGGATTTTCCAAGCCCTAAACTAAGAACTACACTCTCAAAAGAGAACTTTGAATGTCTCAAATATTCATCATCAAAAACTAAAGAGCAAATGACCTAATAGAAGACTATTTAAAGGGTAGCTTATTACATAGAAAAACAGCCAAAATATCCTTAATGAAAGGGGAAGCCATGGAGTGTCTTTCCAACAAGTGTAATCCACAAAATACCCTTAAATGAAGGGTACTTTTTCAATGATCAAAAACTGTTGGGTCTTTCTTCAATACTTGTGGTCTCGGGTTGGTATCAAAGGTAAGCCTCCATGCAATCTTCCACACACGAATTTGCTTTACTTCATGCTCAAAACGGGTCCTTCATGCATCTTCTTGTGACCTCAAGGTGGCCAAGTCTTGAGTGTTTATGCGTTGGCCTCTAATGATGTCTTCAAAAGCATAGATGGTTATTTGGTTCGTATCATCCTTCCCTTCTTTAAAAGAATTTGACCTCGAATCCATACCTTGTAAAACTAAATAAAGGAAAAACAAACACAACTTCCTCATGGAATGAGGGTTAGGGTTAATACAAAAATTACCATCATCATGCCAAGGTGGTACATACTTGAGATATAACCACGAATCCTTTGTCTTTGTAATGAAAAGTTTAGTAAGAATGTTATAAAGAAAATGGCTATGACAAGTATCAAGAGATAAAGAAACTACAAAGGTCTTAATGGTATCACTAAGTCTAGATGGTGAGGCTACCTTTGTCTTAGAAATCACAAGGCACAATTGTTTGATTATCTCTTCAAGTGGCCTCATCAAATGTGGTGCCACTATTGGTCTAAAAGTCCACCAATCCTACATAGCATTGTCATTTAAACAAGTGGACCACCGAACAAGACCCCTACCTATACTTAATGCAAACCCAAAACTAGCATGGATGTCATCACAGGTAAAGAGGTAGTATTGGAAAGAAATAAGTGTAAAGACCTGCAGGGTAAAGACAAAGCATTTAAGCACATACATGCTCTTTCCTTCAAACAAATGGACAACTTGGCATCCACAAGTTGATATTCATGCAATTTAAGCACAATTGTGTCAAGCAAGGATGCACATTTAGAGATATTACCCCAAGGAGTCAATGACACCTTTTCCCTCGGGTTGTCAAGAAGGACTACACATTTCTTACCCTTAAGAGTAATATAATCTTTCAAAAAGAGATTTCCATCTTTAGGAGGAATGTTGTCACACCATAGTGGGTTAGTAAGTAGGCTGTAGCCTTCAAGACAAGCTATACCATCATTCTCACCATTAGGTTCATTAGGAGTGATTATATCATCTTTAAAAAAGAATTACCTAAAGAGAGCATGATCTATCCCACCAGTAGATTTGGAACAAACAAACTCACTCTATAAAAGTGCATGATCAAGTTTCAAAGATGTTTCAAGCACATGTTTTCCCTATGATCCAAGCAAACATTAGACTCTTTACCACAAGACAAGCTCACGGGTTCACTACTATTCTTTTGACTAACATTTTCAAATCTGTCACACACTTGAGATTCATTAATCACATCACATATAACATCAAGTAGTGGGCAGTTTTTACACACAAGTTTCACAAGACAATGTACTTTCACTCAACATAATGTCTTCAACACTAGGTGGACACAAATCGATCTTACAAGAAGAGTCAATTTGATCATCAATATGATCAACTAGTGTATCCATACTTACAACATGTACAATATCAAAAAGTGGAAATGAATCAATGACTCACATATAGGTAAGTTACTACTCATACTCAATGGGCTACTAGACACACAATCATCATTCACATGCATAAAGGTGTAAGAGTTAGCTATTTTACCTTGAAGTTCTTGAGTAGATTCTTCTTTTTCGTGGTGTAAAGGTTCCCCACATGCTTTGGCAACAACTTATTTTTGGCCTTGTGCTCCTCTGCTTGCCATGTTGGTACCTATACAAATGTTCTTAAAAATAGAGGGACAAATATAGTTAGCACGGTTTGGTGGAAATCCCCTCACGTCACTCCACACAACCTCTCCTTTTTCCACTCTTGGATTTCCACCTTGCACACCCTTGCCCCTCTCAATATTTTGTCTCTTATTTTCATTCGGATTGGAGCAAGTAGGCACTTCTCTTTGATTCTTGGGCAGAATGGACGTCATGAGATGATTTACCCATTGGTCTCTTACAACATTAGGCCAATTTTGCTCATTTGGAACTTTATGTTGTGCAAACCAATCGACACCCAAGCTTACATGACTCTATTTCAAGGGGAAAATAACACACCACACCTTCTCATGGTATTGAAATTAGGAGAAGAAAACCTTTACCCTCTCGGTAACCTTAAGCCCGTCCAAGGAATATGGAACAAGTAAAGGTTCTCGAAAAAATCCCAAATAGTCAACCATGGATGGAAAGATGTAGTTCCTATAGAACCTATCATCTAGCACATTGAGGCAGCCCGGTATCCCACAATTGATAACCTTTCTGGAGTGAACATTCCTTCTTGGATCAACATTGTAAGGAACACGGGTACCCTTTGGCTTTGGAGATGCATACCCTCTTCTTCTCATAGGACAACCTCAACTAGAGGTAGTATAACCATTTACACCATGTTGACCTTGATAAAAAGTACTACTAGGTGAAGAACATGAATTTTCACACTCCACACATGCACTCTCACCATATCTCTCATAAGCTTTGGAAATGAATGGGTTATACCTTACACTAACTCTAGTTTCGTCTTGGGAAGTGTAAGACCCCTCATAAGTCCCAACTTCATCATAAGGACCATCACAAGGATATTCATTATCTACATGTTCACCATGAGCACTAGTCACTTCACTCACCTCATTTCCCCCTCAAACCCATAACTCTCAAATTTGTCCGTGCCTAGATCATGGCTATTTTCATATCCCCCATAATCTCCAACAACTTTGTAGCCATAAAATCTCTTACTTCAATAATAGTATCCCATGCTGTAGGCACAATAATCCGTGGATATCGAAGACATGTTCCCCTTATACCTGCATGTACCTACAAAATGAACAAATAAGATAATTAGCAAAATCTCCTCACCAATACTCGTATGCACTCACCTTTGTGATCCTCACAATTGGAGTGGTGAATATTGAAAGGTTCTTATACTCCGGTAGTCAATAAGATGCCAATCCTACTTAGAATCTAGAATAGATTCTTGTTTGATCAACTCAAGACATAAAATAGAAAATTCTAGTTACAAACTTTAAATTAAAAGTTACGATGAATTAACAATGAGAAAAGCATGCAAATAACGAAGACACAATGAAAATGGATTCAAACACTAATTCATAATCTAGTAGGTGATTACTAGTTGCTAATTAGTACTAGAATCAAGAAATGAAAATAACAAAACAAAGAAAAGAAACTTTAGAATTTGAAATATGAGCTTCAAGGTTTTTGGAATGTTGATGATGTGGCACTTTGATGATGTGGCAATTTAGTGACATGGCAGTTTGCAATTTGGATTGGTCAAATTTTAATTAAAAATCAGCTAAGGGAGGGAAAACACAAGACTTGGAGCTTTTTTCAAAATTTAAAAATCTTTGAATTTCCTTGCATCTTTTTGGCAAGACACCTTTTTGAAAGCCTTTGTCTCCTTTCCTCTTTTGTTTGTCTTGGTATGTGCCCTTACTTCCTTTTATTAATGAGTCTTTTTGAAAGTCCTATTGTCCCCTTTCTTCTTTTTATGTTCTTTGGGATATATTTCAAGACTAAAAAAGGATTACACTCTTTTCTCCACTCTTTAAGATCAGACCACACATATTGAATGTTTTTCGTCAATAATAAATGATGAACATGAAAAACAACAAGAACATTCAAAAAATTAAAACAAAATTGAATAAACTCCAAATTGAATGATTTTGGATTTTTTTTGCTCACGTTAAACACCACAACATAACCACACATTTTTCAAGCCACAATATCAATAACAACCCTTCCAATTTCGAGCTTCACCTTACTAGTTTCTTCAATCTTCAACTCAACAATGGTGAGCAACTCAAAACTACCTGGATTGAGCTCAAATCCAAGATCTAGACTCACTTAGTGTTAGGGAACAAGAACATAACTCTAGAAAAATAAAACACTCTAAAATCTCCAAAATCTAAGTCTCAACTTTCAGTCCAAACACAAAAATAGGACACATTTCTTTTTTTTTTTTTTGAGATTTTTGGTTTTTCTACACTTCTTTTTGTTTGATTTTTCAACTAACAAGCCCAAGATTGATTAACAAAATCAATCCTTGCTCTGATACCAAATGATAACGGAAAGACCAAAAAACACAAAAATAGCTAACAACACAAAGAAAACGGAGAACAAGATAGAAATTCACCCTCGACAGCAACACACAAAACTGTGAACAAGAACAAGAAACAAATACAAATATTGCAAGAAACATAAAGGATAGGCAAGATGATATAAGGACTTACGAATAACAAAAACCCAAACGTGTAACAAATGTAAAGACCCTTAAAATCCGCAAGTACAAAGACCAATCTTCTTGCGGTGACCGCTAAGGGAATAACTTTACCTCAGAACTACTGTTTCTAAGCAACATACAATATCATATTTTCCAAGCCCTAAACTAATAATGTATTTTCAAATCCATAAACTAAGAACTACACTCTCAAAAGAGAACTTTAAATGTCTCAAATATTCATCATCAAAAACTAAGGAGCAAATGACCTAATAGAAGACTATTTATAGGCTAGCTTATTACATAGAAAAATAGCAAAAATATCTTTAATGAAAGGGGAAGCCATGGAGTATCTTTCTAACAAGTGTAATCCCCAAAATACCCTTAATGAAAGATGCTTCTTCAATGCTCCAAAACCTTGGGGTCATGCTTCAACACTTGTGGTCTTGGATTGGCATTAAAGGTAAGCCCCTACGCAATCTTCCACACACAAATTTGATTTATGTAATGCTCAAAATGGGTCCCCAATGTATGTTCTTGTGTCCTTGAGGTGACCAAGTCTTAAGTGTTTATGCGTTGGCCTTCAATGATGTCTTCAAAAGCATAGATGGCTATTTGGCTTGTATCAAAATCCTTACTCTTACCTTATGAAGTTCATGTAAAGTGAGTCATTTCACTTGCAAGTTAATGCTTGAGATGAAACATTTCAGTCTTAGAGTAAAACAAGATTCACATCTTAACTTAGTGAGCCCATGAGATATTTGTTATTCCTTCTCGACCCTCATTCGAGGATGAATTATCTCTTGGGGGATAATGTTAGACCTTGAAGATTCGGTGATTTTATTTTGGTAATTATATGTGTTTAATGATTATTTCTGAGTTGAATTATCATAAGGTATTATAACAGCACCATTAGGAAGTGTATTTGAAATTTTGGAACGCATTTTGGGATATTTTAAGACCCCAAAATAGTAAGGGTCTGTGTTAAGAGTGTTCCACGAAGGGGAGGATAACCCTTACATGAAAACTAGTAAAGGTCCACGATAAGAGCATGCCACACTCTTATCGTTCCGTGATAAGTGCATGCCATGCCTAAGAGTGCAGAAATCCCAGTTTTATTTTTATATGCTTGGGTTGATGGCTTTTTGGTCTTTGACCTATTAAAGGACTTAAAAAATGTATTAAAAACAAAAATCAACCTCTTAACAAAGATTAAAGTGATTTTTCTTCTCCCAAAACCCTTAAGAACACAAAAAAGAGCTTTTCACCTTAAATTCAAGCTTCTAAGGTTACAACTCAAGTTTTCCTCAAGCAATTCATTAAGTCTAGGTATGTGGAATTTGAACAAGGATATTTTTCCATCCTTGTGCTCAAAAGTTTGATTTCTACTTGAATTTAAAGAATTGATTTACTAGGGTTCATACCCACTTTTCTTATGCTTCAAAATTATAATTTTTCTACATGAATTAAGTCTTATTTAGAGCAAAATTTCATATTTTCTTATGTTTTTATCCATGGAAGTGATCTTGTGCATTGAGTTGATATTTTGGTATGATTTTTCTATGAGTTGATACCTGATTATGATTTTGAGCTTTATGTACTCTATTTACTAGAATTCAAAATACATTAGTAAGTTACATCATATTAAAACATGACCTAAGTTTTATTTATATCTTGTGATCTCAGATAAGACATGAAATTCACAAGTTTCTTTTTGAGAATTATTTAAGCAAGAAATGCATTGTTGGTTTTCAGTTTATAGATACATATGCTACTTCAAGGTGAATTTCATAAGTATGAACAAAAGTGTATTTAGAACTGAAAGGGCAATGCGGGTTCAACACTTCCTATTTCCCAGAAACTATGTGCCACTGTAGGTTTTAGGGTTCTCGCCAGAGAGTGCCCCCTTGTCAAAATAGGCTTAGTTTAATTGTCACTCCAAGACAAGGTTTTATATCAATGGAAAGAATAGAACAACCCTCCTCAATATGGGTTATAAATTGGACTCCATGCTAGCTTACATGGTTATGTCGATTATGAAAATCTCCAATAAAAGTAAAGATTTTAGAAACTACGTATAACGACTCATTAGTTTTTTTTCAGATATAGTTTTATGGTTTATGCTTATGTTATTTCAACTTTTTGTTTTATTCATGATTAAGGTAAGTACATCTATATTACCATGCATGTTTTTCAATTATGTCATATAATAGTTTGACTTATATCTACACTTTGTATACATGTTTTTCAGTTATGGAATATGACAGTTTGACTAATTTTCTTCATCCTTATATACTCGTATATTCTAGAAGTACTGACCAAATATATGTCTGTGTGGCAACATTATTTCATAATGCAGGTTTTAGTGTTCATCTCAAGAGCACGTTCAATCATAGTCACCATTTTCTATATTTATATAGTTGTTGAGTCCTCATAGTTTGAGGGTCAATCTTTAGTCCATTCAAGATGTTTATGGTTATGATTTCAGTTGCTTAGTTTTTTTTTTAGTTTGGGTCAGTTGAAATCTGTACCAGTGGTTCTTCAGTTTTAGTTAGAGGACTGTTAAGACTAGCTATACTATGTCTTTATTTTAGCTACTCATAGATTCAAAAGTTAGTATGTTAGAGTGTTTTGGTTGTGTATTACCCCACAAGATCCTAGACTAGTTTTTAGTTATTTTTCATATGTCTAGAAGTTCCAAAGTCATCATTTCACACTAAGTACAAGTGGCATGGTCATTTTTAATACCTTAAGAATTTGAGAATTTTATTTTGGCCTTCCCAAGTTACAAACATTGATTTATGAGTTAAAATACATTTAGAAATGTTAAAAAGGTCATCCAAAATAGTATCAAAATTTTTGGAAGAGGTTCGAGGTATTTTTGGACCACAGAGGCAGTATGCCTCTGTGATTTTGATATGCTACAAATATTGGCCTCCACGATACATTGCATGTCCTAGAGGTTGGTCTCTCTAATACACAACGTATCATGGAGGCTATCCTCCACGATAACCTCTGTGCCATGCTGCAGTGTAAATCCTGTAGCTCTCATTAAAGGGGTAAAGGGCATTTTGCTTTTTCTTCCTTTTTTTAAACACCAAATTCATGACCAAGAGCCCCAAATAAATGTAATTTACCCCATTCTCAATCAATTAACATCATCCATCCCTCTCCCACTCTCAAGAACAAAAACAAGGGTTCCTTTTAAGGAATTCAACAATCAAGGTCTCCATTCCAAGTTTTCTCTAAGAATTCAAGCAAACGTATGTATGTGGAGTATTCATCAATGGGTTCCTTTCACCCGTTGAGTCCCAAAATATCCCAATGTTCAAGCATAAAGCCCTTTTCTCTCTTTTTATACAATTTTTTGTCAAGTATGGAATTACTTAATTTTCTCTTAATAGTTTTGAACACAAGTCATAATAGTGTATTTTTCGATGTGAATTATGTTATTACATGCTTTATAATTTTAGTCACCCACATCATTTTTATTTTACACCATGTTAACCTATCAATTTATGAATTGAACTATGTAAGCATCTTGTTCTCATAAGTTCAACATATTCCCATACCATAATCATGGATTTCATCAACTTAGTTATATATTCTATGTTTTGGTTCTCTGAATCATGAATTTACTTATAATGTTTTACGTGATGTTATTGTATTTAAAGTATTATTCAGTGTAGAGGGTTATGAATACCCGATACCTATGTTTATGTATGTTTTTTATTTTAAGTAACAAGTCAGTCAAATCATGATTTTATCACCATATTAAGATTATCATATGCATGTTGAGTAATTATCATTTATGAGTCCGATTAACTTTAACCAGTACCAATGTCAGTTTAGTTGGGAGTAGGATTTAGCACCAAGAAAATTTAGGGACGAACAATTTCCAGCTAGTTGAGGGTGAGACCTTTAGTAGCAGTCCCTAAGTTCCAAAACTACATAGCCAACATAGGTATTGAGAGGTCTTCCTTCCAGTTGAGGGTTGACACTCTTTTAGGGGTACCTGGCAGTCGAAGGTAACACCCTAGTCCTTTGGGACATTAGTTTGGTTGGATCCATATCGTCTGCCATGTGTTGGTACCCCTCACAAGGTACCAACACCTTTCTAACTAGGGTTATAGTTTGAACTCCGATCAACTCAGATTGGGGCATATCGGTTACATAAAAGCTCCCATAGTTTCTGTTTAATGTTCAAGTTATATCAGCTCAGGTTTACATGACCAAGTGTTCAATTTATCAGTTATTCAGTCAATTTATAGATCATTTTAGTACATACTTTACTTGGTCTTGCATTCATTTTACATATTCATACATTCATGCTCAGTATCTATATACACTTCAATGAGTCCTTATCTCACGTACCAGTACATTTAAAGTACTGATTGCTTTCTCTCTTTTGCACTATGTTGTCTTATGACATAGGTTCAAACGCTACGTTCCCCAGTTGCCCATAGTTAGTTTAGTGACACTCAAAAATAGTTGTGGTCATTCCTAATCCACCGAGGACAAGTTATTTACAGTTATTTTAGTATTTCCTTTATTTTAGTCAGTCGGAGTTAATTGAGGTTTGTCCCATTAACTCCGTATGTTATAGAGGCTTTCAGATAGTCAAACTTGCTCTCAATTTTCATCAGTAGTTTAACTTCCGCATATGATGTTTTATTATTACTTTATTTAGTGCTCACAGTAGATACCAAATCACGAATTAGCTTAGGGTCACTTATTGTCTTAAGCACCATTTTATGACTAGGGGCTAGTCTCGGGTCATAAAAAACTTAGTCTGGGGTCATGACAAAACTTTGTATTAGAGCGTAAGGTTTCAAAATGTCCTCTACTGTTTGAATGCCGTGTTGATGAGTCTTATGCATAGGTTTGAATCACACCACACTTATGGGCATGAGGCTACAAGATGTTTTAGGAAAGTTTCCTTCTTTTAGTATTCATGTCCCACAAAAGTGCATGAGTGACACGACCCAAACTTTGGACCATGTCATATGGGCTCCCTAAGCTCACATGAACTAGAGGCCGCCTCAATAGCCTAACCTAATCATCATGACATACCATAGGAGTTGAAGGTGATCCAACTCACAAATTAGAATAGTAAAAATAATAACATAAGTCGACCTTAGATTCATTATAGTAACTTCACCCAAGTGCATAGTCATTGGCAACACCTCTATACAAGACCAATGTAAATTAAAGTATATGTTGGGACAAACCCCCGACTATAGCCAAACCAACTCTCAAAGAGACTGAGTCTAAAGATAAGTACTAAGACATTAATGTCTTCATGATGTAAGAAAGTTGATCCCTTCAAGTCAATGCATAAATCGCTTCGATCTATATGTCACTGCACGAGAAAAGAAAAAGATACTCTGGCACCTATGTCGCATAGGGACGTAGCATCTGGAGATGGTTAGCGGTTGGAATGCTGGAATGTAACTCAAGGATAAGTGATAAGATAACATCACCATTTAATAGCAATATAATATACTTACATGTCATCATTTATAGTGATATACTTATCCTCACTCATAGGAACTTCACATTCCATACAAGAGTTTAATTTTCATCAACATTCTTACTCATATGCATGGATATTCACAACATGTTCATATTAACCATGGAGGGTACAAACCATAGCATGTATTCTCAATTCATTCATTCATAAGACATTGAGTAAAGAACTTTCAACTAATCACCATTACATCAAACTAGGAACACAAATCGCTAGTGATATCATTGGCCTTGGAACATAAATCACTAGCCATACCACCAACCTTGGAGCTCGAATCACTATCCATGTCATTTGACGAGGTATTCTAACCTCAAGAGGTCTCTTCGATTTAGGAACTTGAATTGCTAGTCATAGGACCAACCTTGGAACTCGAATCACTTGCTATGTCATTAAACGAGGAACTCAAATTGCCCGTTATTCATTAAACTAAGAAATCAAATCGATAGTCGTTTCATTAGATGAGGAAATTGAATCACCTATTGGTAATTGGCATAATTAGTTGACAAAAGAGCCCTCGGCCCCTTGGTTTGCACAATCACATTCACACAATTCCTATCACATTAGGGCTTTTAGCCCATTTAGACAATTCAACATTTTACATGACCACATGGTCTTCATGGGAGCCTTCATTGCTCAACCAGCTCAATAGGACAATACCTTCATTAAATTCATTATGAAATTCTATTTTTTGTTCTCAAGACCCACACAAACCACTCACATGTCATTAGCAACGTTATATTACAATATTACCACACTTAGTTACATACACAACTCAAGTTGTGGTTTTCACACTCTGGGTTTCCACGTAAAAATCATGTGTCTTTAATCTTCCTACATTGCCTTTAAACTTCTCAACATCTCATAAGTGAACTACAATTTTATTGCTTGTAATTGATCTTCAGGAACCTGGTCCCTTACTGTGTGGTGCGACCCTTAAGGGTTCAACACTTGGTATCAGACAGAGGCTCACTCTAAAAGGTTAATTCCTAAAGCGTTCTAGTCTTTATGATTGCTATCAATAAACTATGGGTGGAAAGAATAGAAGCAAAATGGAAGAGATTGTAGACCCTAAAGGCTCTAAAATCTAACCTACCTGAAGAAGACACCGAAGTTGCACTTCTAGAAATAAAGAGTATTAGAGCTATAAAAAGGGTTGGTCAGCTTGGAAAAAAGAATGATCAAAATCCTAGTAAAACAAAAAGGAAAGATGTAGTCAGCAGTATAATAAAGAAGGTGCTGGTTACACGAGAAGTCTTCTTAAATAAATTTGAGAAAGACAAGGAATATGAAGTTCTCATGCTGAAACATGGTGAGAAGAAGATAATATCAAGTTCGTGTAGCTTTCCAATGGCCACTGATGAAGAAAAGAAAGATAATATGACAGAAAAAGGGGGATAACAACCAAAAATGGTTCATGGATAGTGGCTATTCTAGACACATGATTGGGAGCGCTGATTGTTTTCTCACTCTTAATACACTTCAAGGAGGAGGAGTGTCCTTTGGAAATGAAAAAAAAGGGGTACATCCAAGGTGTTGGAAAAATTGGCAAATCACCTCATCATGCAATAGAAGATATATATTATGTGAATGGGCTAAAATACAGTCTTCTAAGTGTTTCCTAAATTTATAATAAGGGAAATTAGGTAAAATTCTCATATGATGGATGCATTGTATCAAGCATGAAATTTGGAAAGATTATCCTCAAGGCCAAAAGAATCAAGAACATGTACGTAGCTGATCTGGAGTCTGTGGCTAATTTAGAATTCTCAAGTTAAGGAACAAGAGGGATCAGTATGGGTGTTACCTTGGCATTGGCATTGGTTCCGGGGCTTACACCTTTGGACAATATTGTTGGTTGTTCCATTGTATTTTATTTTGGGATTAATTATGTTATGTTTTGGAATCTTCTTTGTTATGGACTGGTTTATGGCCTTTGGTATGGTTTGGTATGGTTGGGCGGTTGGTGTGGTATCATTGGACTCGGTTCGATTGGTCACGATTGTGATCCTATCCCAGAATCTTCATGTGAGCTGTTACACTATCTTGTAATATGCTCGAAGTTCAGTCCACTCATGGTTTATTATGATGGATCTCACGTAGGCCTTGATTGTGTTTTGATGCAGCATGGGAAGTTGATTGCCTATGCTTCCAGGTAGGTGAAAGTGCATGAGAAAAATTATCCTACTCATGATTTAGAGCTGTTGGCGGTTGTGTTTTCTATGAAAATAAGGCGACATTATTTGTACGGTCTTCACGTGGATATCTTTTTTGATCATAAGATTCTATAGTACTTGCACCTTGGAGTTGATCAAATAGGTCATCAATTCTAGGAAGAGGAATTTATTTTTGACTGTGACTTTATTCAACTGATGATAATCAATGCACATACGCAAAGAACCATCTTTCTTTCACACGAATAGGAAAGGAGTGCCCCATAAAGAAATACTAGGCCTTATGAAATGTTTATCTAAAAGATCTTTGATTTATTTCTTCAACTCCTCAATCTCGGCAGGAGCCATACGATATGGAGGTAAAGAACTAGGTTGAGTATTTGGAAAAAAGTCAATACCGAATTCTATTTTCCTATCGGGAGGTATCCCTAGCAAATCATTGGGAAAAATATCAGGAACTCATTGACTACACTGGCTGATTGAACTATTGGAGTCTCCGACTTAGTGTCCTTGACTCTGACTAAATGATAGATACAACTTTTAGAGATCAACTTTTGAGCTTTAAGATAAGACATAAAATGGCTTTTGGGAGACACTGAATTACCTTCCACTCAAAGACTAGCTCATCTGGAAACTGAAACTTCACCACTCGGGTGTGATAATCTATAGATGTATAACAGGAATGGAGCCATCCATACCAAAAATAACGTTGAAGTCAACTATATCTAACTCTATTAATTTTGCTAACATGATTTTATGCAGGACGGTGTTAGGACACTTTTTATAAATTTGTTTAGCAATAACTGACTCAACTACTAGGGTAGAAACAAGGAAAGGCTCAGGGGTTTTTTCAGAAATTATCTCAAAATTTACTACAACTTACGGGGTCACATATAAAAAAGTCAACTCGGGGTCTAACAACACATAAACATTAAGATAAAATACACGAAGCATACCAGTAACAACATCTGGTGAATTCTCTTGCTCCTGACGGGATGATCAAGCATAAAACCAATTCTGGTACACAGATAATTTCTAATGCCATGACCCAACTTACCACAACCAAAACAACCCTTCTGCCCAGCCAAACACTCACTAAGATGGTTCCTAACATTCTTAGCACATAGAAGATAACTGGGCCTATCGCTCACACTATCTGGGATCTGGACATAGAAGACTTACCCCATTACTCCTGTCTACCTCTGAGAGCAGAAGTACTAGCTAAAGATGGTGCTGGAATAGATGAATAATTTTGAAACTGCGAATGATCTCCCCCCCAGAACTAGCTTATCCATACTCAAACTGCGCTATTCTAGCCCTCTTATTATTTCTATCTTTTCCCTTCAACTTCTTTGCGTTAATCTGCTGAGTATGAATTATTAAGATAGCAATATCTATGTCTCTAATAAGCATGGCAATCCTACACTCTTTGACTAACAAACCAGACACTCCAGTAACAAACTTACAAATATTTTCCCTAGGATCAGCCATCGTATCAGGGGCATACTTAGACAGCTGATTAAACTTAAGGTAGTAATCTTTCACTATCATCGAACCATGCCTCAAATTCATATACTCCTCTATTGGTGGAATTACAAAAAGAGGGATGTGGTTGATTTTGTGGACAAGTGCATGGTGTGTTAATAGGTTAGTTTTAAACACATAGGCTAGGAGGGTTGTACAAGGAAATTGATTTTACCAAATAAAAATAGGAAGTGATCAATATGGACTTTGTTAACGGTCTTCCTTTTTCTTGGAATTAATATGATTCGATTTAGGTCATCATGGATAGGATGACTAATTCTACACACTTTTTTGCTAGTAAGGACTACCTTCTCAGTGGAGGATTATATGAAGTTGTATCTTCAGGAGATTGTGAAGCTGCATGGGTTTTCTGTTTGATTATCTTTGATCATGGCATGTAGTTTACATCTCACTTTGGAGATCTTTTCAGAGACGGTTGGGGACTAAAGTGAGTCTGAGTAATACTTTCCACCCCCAGATGGATGGGCAAATAGAGAGAACTATTTAGATATTGAAGGATATGCTTTGAACTTGTGCGATTAATTATGGTGGCAATAGGGTTAATCATCTACCTTTGGTGGACTTTGCTTATAACAATAACTATCATTCTAGTACTGGTATTGCCCCCTTTGAGGAATTGTATGGTAGGAGGTATAGATCTCCTATTAGTTAATTTGAGCTTGGTAAGACAAACATGTTTAGTCTAGACTTGGTTTACCATTCTATGGAGAAGGTGAGGTAGGGTATAAGGTTTTTCTCATGGTATCTCCCATGAAGGGAGTCATACGGTTTGGCAAGAAGGCAAAGGTCAGTCCCCGGTATGTTGGTCTTTATGATATTTTATGTAGAGTTGGTAATGTTTCTTATGAGTTGTAGTTGCCTTCTAACTTCAGCTTGGTTCATCCGATCTTTCAGGTTTCCATGTTGAGGAAGTGCATTGGTGATCCTTCTTTGGTTGTTTCTTTGTAAGGATTGGATCTGACAGATTCTCTGTCTTATGAGGAAATCACCGTTGAGATCTTAGATAGGTAGGTTCGTTGGCTTCGGACCAAGGATGTGGCTTTGGTTAAGGTTCTTTAGCAGAACTATAAGGTGGAAGAAGCTACATGGGAAACAGATGAGGACATGAAGTGCAAGTATCCATATCTATTTTTTGCTCTTGGAATTCGATCGAAAGGTATGTTTCTTCAACACATCTTTATGTTCTAAGTTTGTTAAAAGACAGAGTAATATCTCTACTACTTTGTTTTCAAACTTGGGTTTAATCTGCTAGGAGTACAGATAAAGGGTACGAATCGCATACTTTGGATATCACTTGGCTGGATGAGTCGTATGCTGGACAGTGTTTGATCCAAATATTGAGGCTAGGATACGAGTGGAGGGTACCAATCGTATTGAAGGGTATAACTTGTGAGGGTCAGTTGTACCCCTCTAATGAAATTTTTTGCAAATTAAGTGGGGGTATTTTTGACATTTCCCCACTTATTCTAATAAGGTCCCACAACCTCTAACCGACTTTGGAGGTTATTTTCTCTATTATTCCATTTATTAAAACTTAGAAACTCTTCTAAACAGTCTATAATTCTCTCAAAAGCTTCTGGGCAAGGGAAACTAGGGTTTTAACTAGACGATTAATTTGGGGCTTGTCTTGGTGATTCTTTCCATAATCATCTTGATTGAAGGCATGTTCTCTTTCCTTATTGTTAATTCTATCTTAATTAATGGTTTTGTGAATGTTTTATGACTTCATTGATTGTATGATTTTAGTTTTCAAATATGATTGTTTGGTTTTGATATTAAATGGTTGGTTATGGATTTTCCATGGTTTTAATTATGATTTATGTGCATTAATGGTGGTTTTGGATAATTGGATTGAATAGGAAATATTTAATGGTAATTGGAATTGGTTTTGATTATGTTAAGCCTTTAATGTGTTTGACAAAATGCCTATAATAATATTTTCATTGCATTGAGTACTTTTAATAGAACTCTTGCTTGTTTTAAAACTTGGTAAAGGAATTATGCATAGTTTAAATGGCTTGGAAAGGTAAATGGCTAAATAGTTATGCTTTTGAGGTACATGGAATCCCTGAAGTGGTTTAATATGGTAAATAGAAGGGAACTTGGAAGTCCTCTTAAACCTATACGTGGTTGGCTATGGATAATACTTGCAAGTATGGTCGGTATGACAATACCACCAATAAATGGACTTGGTTGATAAATGGTACATGGATTGGTTAGTTTCTTGGTGATTTTTTAATTAGGAAATAATGGCGGGATGTGTAGTGAAGCCATGGAAGGTGGAGGTCCCGAGGGGACCAAAATTGGAAACTCATATTTGCCAATGTGAGGTTGGTCTTGGTAACCGTGTGCATAGTCTCACACTATATTTTGGGGGATGTACTAGTCATCCTAGGTTTTTCTTTCCTAATCGTGCGGCTTCACGCACTAGGACTCTTTCATTAGGGGGATCTAAACCCATATAACCTATGGGTGGTTTTGGACGACAAAGCTACATCACCTAGGTAAAGATCTTAATGGCATGCTAAACCCGATTCCCTTTCCTGACATGGTTATATAATATGTATGGCTGTGTGTATATGAATGGTTGTGTGCATATGAATGGTCTTACTTTTCTTTATTAATGGCATTATTTTATCCTTATCTTGAGATTATGCTATTTTTCATCCGCTAACTCGTCTATTAGCGGCTGTATGCCCATAATATGAAGTAACCAACCGTTCTACTCCTCCTACAAAGTGATTGACTCAAGGAAAATATTTAGACTAAAGTGGCGAGATTCCATCCTTTCAGAAGGCTCCATTTCATGTTATGGATATTTCAGACACTTTGATTTTATTTTGGATATTGGTTTTTGCCATGGTTAGTGTCATGCCCCAAACGGATTTTATTACTCTTTTGGTTAGACTATTTTGGTACTGCTATGGGTTGGAATGGGCAAGATCAGTATGAATGTTAGCCTAGGCATTGATATTGGTACCAGGGCTTACACCCTTGGACGATATTGTTGGTTGTTCTATCGTATTTTATTTTGGGATTAATTATATTATGTTTTGGAATCTTCTTGATTATGGACTTTGGTATGGTTTGGTATGGTTGGGAAGTTGGTGTGGTATGGTTGGACTCGGTTGGGTCAGTCATGGTTGTGATTCTTTCCCAGAGTCTTCATGTGAGTTGTTATACTCTCTTGTAATATGCTTAAACTTCAGCTAACTTAGGGTAGGCGACTGAAGTTTAGGTTATGTAATGCGGGTGGTCTCCAATCCCGGTCAGACTTGGGATACTCATTTCGATAAAGCCCCCGGGCAGGTCGTGTCACGTTTTCAGCCTTTCCATCTCAAATTGAACCTAAGAATGTAAAAGAGGCCCTAAAAGATGCTAATTGGATTAATGGAATGCAAGACGAATTGCATCAATTTGAAAGAAGCAAAATTTGGCATCTGGTCCCCAGGGTTGTCGATAGAACAATTATTAGGACTAAATGGGTGTACAAAAAAATGCAAGATAAAGATTGAACTATCAATAGAAACAAGGCAGGGTTGGTTGTTCAAGTCTGTAACCAGGAGGAAGGAATTAACTATGATGAAATCTTTGCTCGTGTAGAAAGAATAGAAGCAATTAGAATTCTTTTTGCATTTGATGCATATGTCGGATTCAAGCTATTTTAGATGGATGTTAAAAGTGCCTTCCTAAATGGAAATTAGAAAGAACTATATGTCAAACAACCACAAGGCTTTGAAGATACTAATTTTCCTCATCATGTACTTAAATTGGACAAAGCTATCAAAGTTTCTCCTGGAAAATGGCTTCAAAAAAGGGAAAATAGAAAATAATCTATTCCTAAAGACCAGGGCTAGTAGATTATTGTTTGTTTATGTAAATGTTGATGACATAATCTTTGGAGCTACTTCTGAATCCCTATGTGAAGAATTTGCTAAGCTGATGGAAAGTGAATTTGAGATGAGAATGATGGGTGAATTGAGTTTGTTTCTAGGTCTCAAAATTAATCTAACTACTCAAGGTACAATGATCTGCCAAGAAAAGTATATGAAGGAGCTATTGAAGAAGTATAACATGGGTGATGCAAAGCCAATTGATGCCCCAATTGGAACTAGCTCAAAAATGGATAATGATGAGTTAGTCCCTTTAGTGAATGAAACAATGTATAGAGTGATTGTTGGATCCTTGCTATATCTTACTGCAAGCAGGCCTACCATTTGCTAGATTCAAGATGAAAATAGTTAGTTTCTTCCCCACTCCATCGAATATAGCAAAGAACTCATGGAGATTTCTGGGGATGAGTGTTTGCCCTTGGTCTACATGGATCAGGGGCCCAGCTAATATGTGAAACACTCCACCTGGGAAGTATAGTCGCAAGACTAAAACTAAAAGCAATTAACGGGGGATGTGTACTAGATTTCAAGCATTCCCAAAGGAGTCTCATCTAAAAGTTGTAAATAAATTCTTAGGCATCTGAAGGTTACAGGGGAACTAGTCCTTTACTATCCATCAGGAGACAGTTTCGACTTAGTAGGCTATGTTGATGCTGACTATGCTGGATATTTAGTAGACAGAAAAAGAAGCTCAGGAATGGCACATTTTATTGGCTCATCCTTGATTTCTTGGGGTTCAAAGAATAAAAATTCAGTTGTTTTATCTACTGCTGAGGCTGAATATGTTGCAACAACTTCTTTTTGTGCACAATTGCATGGATCAAGTAACAATTGAAAGACTTTGGTATTATCTCAGATACTATCCCTCTAATATGTGACAACACAAGTGCTCTAAAATGGCCAAGAGTCTGGTGCAACATAAGCTGACTAAGCATATTGATGTGAGGAATCACTTCACAAGAGACAATGTTGAGAAATGACCAATCTGCATAAAGTTATGCAAGACGGAGGATCAGATAGAAGATATCTTTACTATGGCTCTACACAAGGAATAATTTGTTTAGAACAAGCTAAGATTAGGCTTGATCAAAATGGTCTAATATACCATGTGAATCAATAGATCTTCGCAAAGTTAGCTATGGTCAGGAGAGGTATACACACATGGGAACAACTTTGGAAGAAATCAAATGAAGTGTGCACAAATGTGAGATATCACATAAGAAAGGAGAAGGACTCAGTCCTTTCTCCCAGGTTAGTATCATGAATGTATGTGGAACTTGAAGTGGAATTCTTACACTAAAAAAGGTGATACATAACCTATTGGACATGGATGTTATTCTTTAATTTTGTGTTCATCCTTTTTCAATAATGCCAAAAGGGGGAAGAAATCTGGTAGCATAGTAACAGGGATGTACAGTAACAGGGATACAATGATAGGAAACGTAAATACATAAAATGAAGGTGCACAATAACTGCATATGTAGAACTAATCAGAGTCATAACGACAGGCAAAAGTTTTTTCTTCCAAATGGTAACAAGGTACTAGGTCCCTGTGTTGCATTATAGAGAAAGCATGATGATAGAGGAAATATTCATCTTTAGGTGGTAATCACTTTAATTAAATGTGATGAATGTGCACTGATACTTCAATTGTATGCTTTGGTTTGTCGTCACCAAAATGGGGAAAATTTTCTATATGTAGTTTTGATGATGAGAAGCTAAACAATGAGGGACCAAGTCCCTGGACATGGAAGGTACTGTATAGCTGCCACACTCTTTCTGCACAATTTTGTTATCTTGTGTAACAAACTAGTAGGTGCTATTTTATACTGACTTAAAAAGCTGGTCCAATGATATTCCAATCTTAATCATCATCCAACTATAAAAAAAAAAGATGCCTCTTTAACAATTGGTTTTTTGGAATTCTAAAGAGTGAAGAAAGGCAACAAAAATCCATTTCAATACAACTCAAGTTCTTATCCATATGAATGCTTAAATTATAACAGTTCTTGAGTACTAAATTGTAACCAAACTACTCATGCTATAAGAGTAATGTTTTCTTTCATGGAGACCTACTTAGTTAGAGTTATCTAAGCATTGTTGCTGATTAGAGTTAATTAGTAGAGAGTGTCCTTGGTAGATTTACCAAGATGTGTTTGCAGTAGAGTTGCTATAAGCAAAAGGAGCATAGTGGTAAGATGAAATATTACTATAATTAGGAGATTGATTATAATGTATTTCGAGGTGTGTGTGAGGGCAAGCCGTGGTCTTTCCTATTCTAGGTTTCCACATAAAAATTGTGTGTACTTACACTTCCTCCATTGCCTTTAAATTTCTCAACATCTCATAATTGCACTACAATTCTATTTCTTATAATTGATCCTGAAGGATCTGGTCCCTCACTGTGTGGTGCAACCCCCAAGTTTAATAATTTGACTTCACTATAGGAGTCTTTCCTTGGGTTTTGGTATTGTTTCCTTAATTCATATCAATTTGAGTGATAGGATTATTTCATATCATCTATGTAAGAATAGGGAGGCTAGTAGAATCTCATGGATCTGTGTGTAGATATCCATATCTATCTTAGAAAGGCTATAAGATATCTTTGGGAAAAATCCTTTTTTGTTCCTTACTGTGAGAATTCTTTCATACCTTATGTTCGATGTCATATTTCACTCTTTTCTGCACAGATGGTGTGGACTAGATCCTATGATACTAAAGAGTAAGGCCATCATTCAAGAAGAGAGCTCAGTCTAGAGGGCGTGTTGCGAGTTATGGATGGGTTCAACGTAGTGGACGGGTATGATGATTTTTTCTGTATAGAGGTAGTAGTAGAGGTCTCTCTCCCGAGCCTTGGGTTGAATATGCTAGAGATATGGGGACTACTTTAGTTCTACGGAGTTCTTCTACCCTGCTCTTTGATGGGTTGTTGAATTACTTTTTGACTCATTTGGAGGGTACTCCTTTGAGTGCATTTGATGTTTCACAAGTTTCGAGTATTATAACTCCGTTCGTGCCAGAGTCTGCCTATGGTGTTTCTCCGGTTCCGACTATGGATCACCCAGTGGTACCAACATCTGCTTATGTTATTTTGCAGACTTCGAATGTTATTCCTTCTTTATTGCATTCATCTGAGTATGGTATTCTGAGATTAGGATTTCATACTTTATCTATGTTACCTTCTCAGGTGGGATCTCAATCAACCAAATTCACTATCTTCTATTATTATAGGGACAATTAGGTCTTATAAGGATTAGAAGAGGTTTGAGAGATTCACTCATTTAGGTCCTCCTATGCTCAGTGGTGCTATAGATGAGGATGCCTATGAGTTCTTGATTGATTGACATAAGAAGTTTCATAATCTTTGATTGGTCCCATGGGGTTTCTTACACTACTTACCGGTATAGACATACAACCAGGGATTGGTGAAGGTCACTTTTTAGTTACAGATTTAGTTCTCCAGAGATGACTTAGGATTAGTTTGATGAGGCTTTGTTGGATAGATTTGTGCCATACAGTCTGACGAATCAGATGAGATATAAGTTTGATCACTTAGAGAAGTGCTCCATGATTATTATGGAGAATGAGGCATATTTCCATGCATTGTCTAGAGATTCTTATTCCAGTATCGCCATTGAGTTTAGAAGATTTAAAAGTTCATGAAAGGGTTGGATGTTTTGCTTCCGCTTGGTACGGGCCAGATGGTAGTGTGAAAGGCATCATTTTATAGTATAGTGGATCATGATAAAATTAAAGAGTATAATTCTTTGAGCATCTAGGGAGGAAACAAGAGGGAGCATCGTCAAGGCGAGTTCAGAAGTCACTCTCCTCTTGGTAGAGATTCTAGAGATCTCCACGGAAATCATGGTAGACAAGTGCAAGTAACCTTGTAGGGTTTAGGTAATGGGTCTTTGTCACAACCCGAACCAAGGCTTGGCTGTGACGAGTATTTCAAGTCCCACGTAGACCACAGATCACCCCCTTCAACTTACCTAATCAACACAACTACTTCATGTGTCGAATGAATTCCAAACATATAACAAGAAAATATAAACTGAGACTAATATTTATTCGTGAAATGTCTGTATCAACCATCTTTAACCAGACAACCTTTCATAACTGAAACAATCCACCAAACAACACACCCATGTCAAAAGTAATCCAACAAATCCTCTATAAATCCAAATTCAATAAATGTCGGTACATGTCCCTGACAATCAAAAAACAAAGTCTAAACAAATTCTGAGACTAGAATATAAAGACCATGAAATGAAGCCTTCCGAAGTATGGAAGCTCACCACTTCAATGTCAACTCATGAACTACTCGAACACCTGATCATTGCGCAACAAAAGTATAAGAATTTATGGTTCTTGGATTGCATGGGGATACAACGTCTAGAGATGGTTAGCGGTTGGAGCGCTAGCATGTAATTTGGGATAAAGGATACCATATTTAAAAAACAAGTCAAATCATCATATGCAATCACATATTTATATAGATATACCGTGCCGGGAAAGGGGAACAAGGTTTTGCATGCATTTAAAAACCTGAATCTGAGATGTGTAGCATAACCATCATAATACAAGGCACCCATGGGATATATGGGCCCATCTCTCCTCTAGCTAGAAGGCTCCCAGTGCATGTAGCCGCACAAACCATAGAATATCCATATCTGTAATTGCCTTTATGGGAGACTCGAACCTCCCGGCATAATCAAGGTGACTAAAGCAGCAATGTATACAATATAGGGGACTCAAACCTCCTATTTATATATTCTTTCAGGGCACTCAAACCTCCCGGTCATATAGACACCCACACTGGTTAGTGCGGTTTCCATTGTTAGTTCTTTGGACTCCACTTTCACAGCTTGACTACACATCCCTCTTTAAAGCCCAATTAATGAATTCATTACTCATATAAACAACCATTAATCTAATTACTTACCAAAGGAATATTTTTGGCCAATTAAACCACCAAGTTTATAATTCAAATCAATTTATAGCCAACAAGGCCTTTATGAAACCATTTATCAATCGTCAATATTCATAGGCCAATGCCTTAGTTCAAAACATACTTCAATATGTGACAAGATCATTCTCATTGACATTTTCAATAACAATTTGAAGGAATACCATTATCAAACCATTATTCAAGCCAAAAACCATCAAATTAGGGTCATGATGCAAACCAAACCGGGGCCTTGTCGTAATGGGCATCCCAAGTCCAACCAAAACTAGGGACCACCCCCTTAACTCAACCCAATCACCATATAGAGCCTTGGATGAGCTGAATTTTGAGCATATAAAAGGATCACATCATCTTCTTATGAAAACTCTAGGATAGGGTCACAATCATGATCGACCCAACTAAGTCTATCCATACCAAACTAACCATCCATTCCATACCAAACCATTTAGAAAGTATCAAACATAATATGATAATCAAAACAAAAATGTAATATGATGGAACAACCAACAATATTGTCCAATGGTGTTAGCCCCAACACTAATGCCAATGCTAGTGCTAACACCAATATTAATTTCGCCTATACCAACCCCCAGAAGCACCACAAATCCTCTATCAGAAAGAATACAAATATCCGATTCAAACACGCCCTTAATAATGGCCAAAACTAATATTCGAAAAGAGAGTAAAATCTCTAAGAATGTCCAATGTAAAATGATGCCTTCCAAAAGGATGTAAGCTCACTACTTCAGTCCAGTAAGTTTTCCCTAAATCAAGTACTATGAAGGGAGAGTCGAATGGCCGGTTCCAGCATAACGTGGGTATACAGCTGCCAGTAGACAGTTTGGTGGTGAATACTAGCATAAAACTCGAGATAAGGATAAAGTAATGCCACTTATCCAATCCAAGTGAAAATCAACCAATACAAACAACTATATATAATTACACATATATATATAAATATATATATATATATATATATATATATATATATATATATATATATATATATATATATATATATATATATATGTAAGTGGTAGGAAAAGGGACCGGGTTTAGCATGCCATTAAAACCTTTACTTGGGTTGTATAGCTTAGCCGTCCTACCATCTATGGGCTAGATAGGTTTAGCTCCCACTACTGAAACGGAGCCAATGCGTGTAGACGCATTACTAGGCAATATATTAGGGATGACTAGTACATCCCTCAAATATAAATGTGACACTCACATGTGGCCATCGAAGACCCCTCATATCGACAACTATGAGTTTCGAGTTTTGATCCCCCTGAGACCGCCACCTTCAGTTTTGATCCCCCTGAGACCGCCACCTTCCACAGCTTTGCTTACACTCTCCGCCATTAATTCCCAATTAAAACCATTAACAAATAATCCAATTGTCCATTTACTAACCAAGGCTAGTCAATAAACCAATGGTATCGTCATACCACCATACTTGCCAGCATTATCCATGGCCAAACTATTTAGATTAAGGGGACATTCATGTACCCTATCACTAGCCATATTAAATATCTTGGGAGACTACCATGTTCTCTACAAGCATAACTAATAAGTATTAAACCTTTGTAAACCATTTAAAATAATTAAAGTTTCTTGCATAAGCCGAAAAAAACAAGAGTTCCATTAAAATAAACCAATGCAATTAACATATCCTTATAAGCATTTTCTCAAACACCTTGGGGACATAATATAACAGAAACCAAATTCCAATACCATTAAACCATTTCCATGCAATTCATAACCTAGCATTTTACATCAAAACCCCCAAATCAATAGTTCAAAGCGATAATCATGCAAGAGAAAAACCATGAAATCAACCATGTAACAATGCCTTCAATTGAAATTACAATTAGGAAAAAGAATTATGCCTTAAACCAAGAAGATTGATGGAAAGAATTCACCAAGACAAGCCCCAAAGTAATCCCTTAGTTAAAGCCCTAGATCTTTGTCCCAAAACCTCTTGAGAGAATTACGATATGTTTAGGGAGAGTTTCTAAGTGTTTAAGAACAAAATAATATGGTAAATAACCTCCTATGTGTATTAGAAGTTGTGGGTCCTTATTAGGGTAAGTAGGGAAATGTCCAGAATACCTCTAATTAAATCCCATATAAACCCAACACTAGGTCACAACTAACCCGTTTACGAGTCGTAAACTCTCTTATGGTTGATACCCACATGATCATAACCAAACCTCAACCATTCATCAGACACTGTCCAGTATACGACTCATCCACCTAAGTCATAACCTCAACATACAATTCGTACCCGTGATCCGTATCCCTGGAAGAATGCAACACCAGGAAGATCAAACACTGTCCACCTTATGAGTTACCTATACAACTCGTACACAACCATACAATACTCACCCCCAAGTCGTATCCATTCCAGTGACCAAAACCATCCCACCAACTAACACTGATCAACTTACGGCAGGGCTTTGCAACTTGTACCCTAGCATACAGCTCGTACCATGAGTCGAATTAGGTCTGAAGAATAGGATTTCAAGAAATTTTCTAAGGGTTCAAACCTGAGATTCTTCAGTCTCCCCCATTAGGAACATTCATCCCCATATGATGGATAAGGTAGGGGTAACCACACATAGAGTCATCTACATTATCAAACATCAATCTGACCTTTTTGATGTCTCTACTCTTACCTTTACAAAATATAAAAAAAAGATTCAAGAGATGCAACTCTTCCTTTAACAAACTCAAAAAATAAAGATGTGTACAAGAACACATACCTTCCAAATGAATATCAGGAGCAAAAAACAAGAGCGGATACTTGGACTTTATGTTTTTTTATGCTTCCCACGTGGCCTCTTATACCTTGTGGTTCCACCATAGAACCTTAACAAAAGCCAGATCCTTGGTCCGCAATCGACGAACTTGCCTATCCAATATTTCAACTGGGACCTCTTCATAAGACAGAGAATCCGAGATATCCAACCTCACTAAAGGAACAATAAAGAATGGATCACCAATGCACTTCCTTAACATAGAATACCGAATGAACCAAACTCAAGATAGATGGCAAGTCCAACTCATACGCAACATTGCACGCTCTCCGTAAAATCTCATAAGGAACAATGTACCAAGGACTGAGCATTCCCTTTTTGCTAAACCGCACTACTCCCTTCATAAGGGACACCTTAAGGAAAACCTTCTCCCCAACTACAAACTCCAAGTATCTATGCCTAACATCCGCGTAGAACTTTTGATGACTCTGGGCAGCCTTTAGACTATGCTGAATCACCTTCACCTTTTCCATAGCTTGACGAACCAAATATGGACCAAACATATCAGCCTTGCCAAGCTCAAATCAACCATTAAGAGACCTATACGTCCTGCTATACAAATCCTTAAAAGTATCCATACCAATACTCTTATGATAGCTATTGTTGTAAGCAAACTCTACCAGAGGTAGATACTCCTCCCAACTACCACCATAATCAATCACACAGTCTCAAAACATATCTTCCAATGTCTGGATAGTTCTCTCCGCCTGCCCATCTATGGATGGAAAGTTGTACTTAGATTCACCTTATCCCCAACCCTTTCTTGAAAGACTGCTAGAAGTAGGATATAAACTGCGTACCACAATAAAAAATAATCAAAATAGGCACCGCATGTAGTTTCACAATCTCTTGAAGATAAAGCTTCACATAATTCTCTGTCAAAAAGTTAGTCCGCACAGGCAAGAAATGCACAGACTTTGTCATTCTATCCACGATGACCCAAATCGAATCAAATTGGTTCCGAGATTGAGGAAGACCGATAACAAAATCCATATTGATATCCTCCCACTTTCATTCAGGCAACTCAATCTCTTGATTTAACCTACCAGGCCTCATATACTCAACCTTAACTTATTGACACACTATGGATTTGGACATAAAATCAACCATGTCCTTCTTTATGCCACTCTACCAATAGATCTTCTTGAGATCATGGTACATATTAGTAGAACTAGGATGGACAACATAGCATGCCTCGTGTGCCTCAGCTAAGATACTTTATTGCAAACCATCTACATTAGGATCACACAGCCTCCCTTGGTACCGCAAAGTACCATCATCGCTAATATCAAAATCTACCACTTTTTGCCTACCAACGCTACCCTTGATATTCATCAAGGAAGAATCCAACACTTGCTTGTCCTTACTATCCGCACCAAGAGATGATCTAACCATTTCTTGCACCATTACACCACCATCCTTGGAGTCTAAGAGAAAAACCCTAAGATTTTCCAAACGGTGAATATCCTTCACCAATTCTCGCTTTCCTTCTTCTACGTGGGTCAAACTACCTATGGACATCCTTCTAAGAGCATCAACAACCATGTTAGCTTTACCTGGGTGGTAGTAAAGACTCATATAATAGTCCTTGAGAAGCTCAAGCCATTTCTTCTGCTCGAGATTAAGCTCTTTCTATGAGAACACGTATTGCAAACTCTTGTGATCAGAAAAGATATCCACGTGAAATACATACAAATAATGCCACTATATTTTCAAAGCAAACATAACAGCCAACAACTTCAAATCAGGAGTAGGATAGTTCTTCTTATTCACCTTTAACTTCTTGGAATCATAGGCTATCACCTTTCCATGCTGCATCAACACACAACCAAGACCAAATCGAGATGCGTTACGATAAACCACGAAGCTATCATTTCCTTCCAGAAAGTTCAGAAGTAGAGCCGAAGTCAAATTATGTCTCAATTTCTCAAAACTCCCTTCACACACATCCAACCAAGAAAACTTAACCTTCGTCTGAGTTAACTTGGCCAAAAGAGCAGCTATCAATGAAAAACTCTCCACAAACTGTCTATAGTACCAAGCTAAACCTAAGAAGCTCTGAATATCAGATGGAGTCATAGGTCTAGGCCACTTCTTCACCACAACCACCTTCTATGAATCCACCATGATCCCTTCACTAAAAATGACATGTCGCAAGAAAGTCACAATATTAAACCAAAACTCGCACTTAGAGAGCTTAGCAAAACAACCATTGTTCCTTTAAGGTATGCAATGCCACACGGAGGTGATTAGCATGATCCACCTTACTCTTCAAATACACCAGAATATCATCAATAAACACAATGATGAAGAGGTACAAATACTGCCAAAATATCTTGTTCATCAAATCCATAAATGCTGCCAGAGCATTTGTCAATCCAAATTACATCACCAAAATTTCATAATGCCCATACTGAGTACGAAAAGCCGTCTAAGGGATATCCACCTCCCTAATCTTAAACTGATGGAACTCAGACGACAGATCTATCTTGGAAAAGAACTTGGCACCTTGAAAATGGTCAAACAGATCATCTATCTAATGAAGAGAATATTTGTTCTTGATCATTACCTAATTCAAATGCATGTAGTCGATGCACATACGAAGAGAACATCCTTTTTGTGCATGAACAACAACAGTACACCCCATGAAGAAATGCTAGGATGAATAAACCCTTTGTCAAGAAGATCCTTAATTTACTTCTTCAGTTCCCTTAACTCAGTCAGAGACATTCTATACAGAGGAATAGAAATTGGATGAGTGTTCGGAAGCAAATCAATAAGAAACTCTATTTTCTTATCCAGAGGAACACCTAGAAGATCATCCAAAAAAACCTTTGAAAACTCATTAACTATCGGAACTAACTGCAATGAAGGACTTTCCGAGTTTGAATCTCTAACCTAGGCCAAGTGATAAAGACAACCCTTTGAGATTAATCTTTGAGCTCTAACTTAAGTAATAACTTTCCCCGTGGTGCTAAAGGAAAAACTCCCCATTCTATTTTTGGCTCACTAAGGAACCTAAAAATGACCCTACGGGTTCGACAATCCAAATTTGCACAACATGAATGCAACCAATTCATGCCCAAGATTATATCAAAATCTACTATACCAACTCAAACAGATCCTCCAAAGTCTGTCTACCACTCACAGATACCACACCCCCTATAGACCCTTTCAGCAATGACCGGATTCCTACTGGGGTAGAAATAGAAAATAATCCAAAATAATAATTGGATCAAAACCAAAAGACACAGTTATATAAGGAATCACATAATAAAGGTTACAACCTGGATCAAGTTAACAATATATGCCATCAGAGAAAAGCTATAACGTACTAGTAATAATATAAGGCGATGCCTTGAATTCTTAACAGGATACCAAAGCATACAACCTATTCTGACTAGCACTAGAACTAGGAGCAGTAACAAAGATAGATGCCACACCACTGGGAGTAGGAATTAAAGATGAAGCCACCAGAATCTTATCCGCTCCAGTAGCAACCTTTTTAGATGGACAATACTTAAACCGATGGCATACTTGGCCACATATAAAACACTTATCCCTTCCATTCTCATAGAATCCCCAATGATGACGACCAAAAAACAAACAAAGAGGATACTAAGAAATAGAATGACCTCCACTTGCATAAGACTGGGCTCCTTGCACCCGAGAATTATCAGCACCATGATGACGCTTGTTGCTAGACTGCTGGGGGTAAAGAGCACTGGTAGTAGAGAAAGAACCAGAACTCCCCCACTTCTTTTTCTGCCACTTCCCACCATCTCGACCACCCTGAGATTGGGAACCTACCTGATTAGAAAACCTGCCCTGCTTACCCTACCTGTCTTTATATTCTGCCTACCTTCTCTTCTCATTGTCAACCTACTGCATATGAACAATCAGCCTAGACATATCCATATATTTCATGAGTAAAACATTCTTGCTCTCAAGCTTTCCTTCTCCTTCATCTTAGCTTTCCTCAACTCTTGAGGAAAGAATTGATCCGTGAAGGCATTAGAAAAGGACTCCCACAAACCATTCTTTTCTATATCAATCTTATCTTTATCCCACTCCTCATAACAAAGATAGGTAATCTCGTTGAGTTGATAAGCTGCAAAGTTTACTCCTTCCATATTAGTAGCCCTCATTACCCCAAAGATCTTCTCCATATCATCAAAAAAGCCTTATGGGTCTTCCTCCACCTTCACTCCTATAAAAGTCAGAGGACCTATCTTCATAAACTTTCCAAGCTTAGTAGCCTCAGTATACACAACCCTAGCGTACCCCGCTCTGCCTGAGCAACAACCATTTAGGTAATAGCATGCATAGACTGACCAAAACTCCATATTCATCATGTTTTCTTTAGGGACCTGAGGAGCAGTAGGAGGAATAAGAGAAACTCTGATACAATCAAGAATAGGACCATGAGATCAAAGATGAACCTCGAGAACAGAACATGCTCCCTGAAAATCACTTCCCGATGGGGCTAAAGAATTTTCTTGTGTTCCAGATCTAGGAGGCATAATTTGAAAGATGAAACCAACGATTAGAGGAGATTCTAGGACTTAGAAGTCAAGCTTGAATAAAGAATACAAAGATAGTAAAACATTTCTAAATGTCTTGCAGTCTCTCATGATAAGTATGGCGTGCTACATACCCCTAAAAGAGACTATACTCGACACAACTTTGTCGACTCTAAATTAATCATGAACCTAGGCTTTGATACTAACTTGAATCATCCTAAATGGGGCCTTGTCATAATGGGCATCCCATGTCCAATGATAATTGGGGACTACCCCTTTAATATAACCCAACCACTATACAACCTAGGATGAGCTAAATTTCGATCATATAACAAAATTGCATAATTCTCTCATAAAGACTCTGGGATAGGATCACAATCATGATCGACCTAATCGAGTCCAACCATACAAAACCAACAATCTATTCAATACCAAACTATATAGAAAGTATCAAACATAATATGATAATCAAAACCAAAATACAATACAATTGAACAACCAACAGTATCGTTCAAGGATGTTAGCCCTAACACCAATGCCAATGATAAGGCCGACACCAATACCGATCCCACCTATGCTAACCCCCAGAAGTACAACAAAGCCTCTATCCAAAAAATACAAATATCTAGTTGGGACATGCCTTCAACCATTGCCAACCAATATTTGAAAAGAAAGTAAAATATATAAGAATGTTAAACATGAGATGATGTCTTCCAAAAGGATGGAAGCATACCACTTCAGTCCAATAAGATATCCCCAAATCAAGTACTACGAAAGAGGAATCAAATGAATGGTTTCTGCATAGTATGGGTATATAATCGCCAGTAAATGGGTTAATTGGTGAACACTAGCATGAAACTCGGGATAAGGATAAAGTAATGTTGTTATCAAATCCAAGAGAAAATCATCCAATGAAAACAACCATATATATATATATATATATTTATAAGTGATGGGAAAAAAGACTGGTTTAGCATTCCATTAAAACCTTTACCTGGGTTGTGTAGCTTAGTTGTCCTACCACCTATGTGCCAGATGGGTTCAACTCCCCCTACTGAATGGGTCCTAGTGCGTGTAGCCACATGATCAACCAATATCCCTGGGACGACTAGTATATCCCTCCAATATAAATATGACGCTCACACATGTCCATCGAAGATCCCTTATATCAAAAAATATGAGTTTTGGGTTTTTACCCCCTGGGACTACCACCTTCCATGGCTTACCTTAGTCTCCCCTCCTTTAATGCCCAATTAAACCATTAACATACAATCCAATTGTCCATTTATTAACCAAGGCTATACAATAAACCAGTGGTATAGTCATACCCCCATACCTGCAAGCATTATCCATAGCCAAACCATTTAGATTAAGAGGACATTTAAGTGCCCTATCTTTAGGCATATTAAACCTTTTGGGAGACTACTCTGTTCTCCACAAGCATAACCAATTATTATTAAGCCTTTGTAAACCATTTAAATGATTTATGGTTTTATGCATAATCTGGAAAAAAGCAAGAGTTCCATTAAAATAAACCAATACAATGAACATCTCTTTTTAAGCATTTTATCAAACACCTTGGGGGCATAATATAGCCGAAACCAAATTCCATTACCATTAAACCATTAACATGTAATTCAATTATCCAAAACCACCATTAATGCATAGAAAACATAATTAAAACCATAGGAAATCATAACTAAACATTTAACATCAAAACCCCCAAGTTAGTAGTAGAATGCCATAATCATGCAAGAGAAAATCCATGAAATCAACCATGTAACCATGCTTTTCGTTGAAATTTCAATTAGGGAAGAGAATCAAGCCTTAAACCAAGAAGATTGATGGAAAGAATTCACCAAGACAAGCCCCCAAGTAATCTGTTGGTTGAAACCCTTGTTCTTTGTCCCAAAAGCTCTTGAGAGAATTATGATATGTTTAGGGAGAGTTTCTAAGTGGTTAATAATAAAATAATAGGGTAAATAAACTCTTAAGTGTATTAGAAGTCATGGGTCCTTATTAGGGTAAGTAGGGAAATGTACAGAATACCACCACTTAAATCTCATAAAAACGCAACACTGGGTCACGACTGACACCCTTACAAGTCGTAACCACCCTTACGGTTGATACGCACCCGATCGTAACCAAACCTCAACCATGAATCAAAAACTATCTAGAATATGACTTATCCAACCAAGTCATAACCTCATCATATGATCCGTATCAATGGCAGAAGGAAACACCAGGAGGATTAAACACTGTCCACCTTACGAGTCACTAATACGACTCATACCCAACCATATGATACTCACCCCTAAATCGTATCCATTATAGTGACCAAAACCATCCCACCAACTAACACTGGTCAACTTATAATAGGAGTTCACCACTTGTACCCCTGCATACGGCTTGTACCATGAGTCGCATTGGGTTTGAAGAATGAGATTCTAGGAAATTTTCTGAGGGTCCAAACACGGGATGCTTTAGATTAACCATGACCCCTTAGTTCAAATCATAATTCCCAAGTACCCACATGTGCAAAACGAGTATCAAAATATGTATAATCATAATTTAAATCATAAGAAAATAATACTCAATATTATGCATTCAAACCGTCAACCATGGTTTTCAAAACCACCATTAATGATTCATGAACAATGATTAGAGTAAATAATTTTTATGTACTAACAATGAAGGAAGAGTCACATGTTTGAGTTATGGAGATTTATGAAGAGTTTGTCATCTGCCTCTAGATTACACCCTTGAAGAAACCCTAGCCCATTATTCTTGAGAGATTTTTTAGAGAGTGTTTTAATTTTCTAAAGTGTAGAATGAATGCCTAATAAGTGTTATAAGATATGGGGTCTTAAGGTCTTGAGGTGGGAAATTTCCAAAATATCCTCAGCTTAAAAGCTATAGAAAACTCACAGGTAGGTATGAGTTGACCCTCTAACTTGTCACTATAACGTACGAGTAGTACATTCAAGTCATCACAAGAACAAAAAGTTCTACACCGCACTCTGTCCAATATACGACTCTGTTTCCCAACTTGTCACCATACCATATGACTAATACCATCAAGTCGTATCAAAGGAAGAATCATCAAGGGTTAAACACTAGACTACATACGATTGGGGCCTACCTTCTCATTACAAGACCATACAACTCGTATGCTGTCTATGTATCTAAGACTGAACTTGTCCAACAACACACTGACCAACATTCGACTAGGGTCCCTAGACCCGTCACCACACCATATAACTTATGGTGTGAGTTGTATGAAGGAAAAAAGGTTCAAGACACAAGAAATTTGCAATGGCCAAAGTTCAGAGTGATTCAGTCTCCCTCACTTAGGATCATTTATCTTTAAATGATAGGACGAAGCAATAAAAGCATAATTTGGACTTTACACCTCTTTACTCTTACCTTAAACAAAGTTAGAAAACAATGATGCCAAGGAAATAAATCTTTCTTTTAACAAAGTCAGAAGACAAAAATGTTAAGATCGACACATACCATAAGAATGAATTTCTAGAATTGGCAATAGGAACGGACGCTTGGACTTTATGTCCTCCTCGGTTTCCTAAGTAGCTTCCTCAAACTTTGGGTTCCTCCATAGAACCTTTACTAAACCCACATCTTTTGTTCACTATCAATGAAATTTCTGATCTAACATCCTCACTTGGAGCTCCTCATATGACCAAGAATCCAAAATACCAATGTTCTTCAAGGGAGTAACCAACAAAGGATCACCTATGCATTTTCGTAACATGGGCACACGGAATACCAGATGGATGGAACTCATGCTAGAGAGAAAATCCAAATCATATAGAAGAGACTTAGCTTTCCGTTCTTCCCAAATCGCATCATTCCCTTTAAGGGTGACACCTTCAAGGAAAATTAATCTCCATCCTCAAATTCTAATTCCCTTCGCCTCACATCCACATAGGACTTTTAGTGACTTTGGGTGGTCTTAAGCCTATCCTGAATCACCTTTACATTTTCCATAGCTTGGCGAATCAAATTCCCTTAAAATATCTCTATATCACCAACCTCAAACCACCCAATAGGAGATCTGCACCTCCTTTCATACAATGCTTTAAACAGGGCCATACCGATGCTAAAATGGTAACTATTATTATAGGCAAACTTAATTAGAGGAAAATGGTCAAACCAAATACCATTAAAGTCAATTACATAAGCTCATAACATATCTTCCAAAGTATGAATTGTCCTTTTAGCTTGCCCATCATACTATGGGTGAAAAGACATACTAAGACTCACTTTAGTCCCAAAATCACGCTGAAAAAAGTGTGAGAAATGAAATGAGTACGGAGCACCATAATCTAAAATGATTGAGATAGACACACCATGAAACTTTAAAACTTCCTGAAGGAACAGCTTCGCATAATCCTTGATAGAATAAGTAGTCCTCACTGGCAAAAAGTGAGCTGACTTAGTCATCCTATCCACGATAAACCAAGTGGAGTCACACTGATTCCGCAACTGTGGAATACCAATAATGAAATCTATATTAATTACCTCACATTTCCATACTGCTAATTCAATCCCTTGAAGTAGCCCACCAGGCCTCATATTTTCCACCTTCACTTTCTGACACACCATACACTTAGCCATAATGTTGGCTACATCCTGTTTCATATTTTTCCACCAATATATCTCCTTAAGGTCATGATACATCTTTGTCAAATCGAGATGAACTGCATACCACGATTCATGGGCCTTGGCCAAAATCTTATATCACAATCTATCCTCATTGGAAATACACAACTTTCTTTGGTACCTCAAGATACTATCACCACCAATCTCAAAAGCCATTACCTTCTACTTACCCACATCATCCTTGATTTTTATCAAGAGATGGTCTAATACATGTTTCTCCTTTATCTCTGAACCAAGAGATGATTGCGCTACTTGCTGTACAAACATACCACCATCCACAAATTCTAAGAGATGAACTCCAAGGTTAGCCAAATGATTAATATCTTTCACCAATTTCAGTTTGTCCTTATCCATATGAGCTAGACTCCCTATGAATAACCTGCTAAGAGAATTAACAACTACATTAGTGTAATAACCCAAAGTCGTCTCCCGAGATGTCACACGGTGCTTAAGGCTACAAGTAGCCCCAAGCTAACCTTTAGAGCCAACTTCTACCAATAACACTCAATTCAAGATGAAATAGACTCAACACTCGCATAGTCATATCACATGAAAGGAGATACGGGAAAGATACTCGGTCCATATGACCACAATATAGAGAAAGCTCAAAAAACCCACAATACCAAACCCTCGACACATCTTGAGTATGATACTAGTCTGACAAAACCTCGATGAGTCAAAAAATAGAGAGCCATTAGGACAGGTGCCCAACTGACTTGAAATGAACAAAAGATAAAACATAGTCTCTCAAATACAAAAAATATGTAAAGATCGGCCCTCGAACCATAAGTACTCACTACTGTAGAAAATGTAGGCAAGGTACTCGAAGAATAATAGATAAGGCTGGGACTGAGCACCTGAACTTACATTATAAGACAATGTAGGACATAGACATAAATATGAATTAGTACTTTGGAATGTACTGAGTAAGCGAGGATGAATGCATATGTATTAAAATAGTACCAATTTTCTTTAATCAAATCATGTATTTAAAATGAGATGACTCACATGGCTTGAACAAGTATGAAATATAAAGCTTATAAATCATGTAGAATGAGGCATGCAACACAAATCTCGTGAGTCATCGGTCTTTAACCTTAAAAATAAAAAATCTTCTCTTATTCTCAATACCCAAAGGCTAAGGGTCTTTGAAAAATACTTTCAACTCATGCATATGTCTCATGAAGAGTAAAACCTTCTTAATGCTCAATATTTCATAACTATTTAGAACTCACATACTTGGAATTCAGAATCATATGACTTGAAAACATACAGAAGGCATTTCATTCACCTTAGGAAAATATTTTATTTCAAGCTTTAGGGAAATAATTCTATCTCAAAATGGAAAAGCATTATAGTTTATGGAAACAACTTATCTCAGAGCTTTATGAAAGGTACTGTAGCAAGGAAAGATACTTTCATTAAGGAAAAATAACTCACATCAAGAAAATACTTTAGTTAGGGAACATCTTTGCAATTCAAAAATTTAGGAAAATAGCTTATAGGAAAGGAAAATAAGTATTTGATCTCAAAGTTTGAAGGGCAAGGGAGGTTCTCATAACTAACATAAACCATGCGAGCTACATGGAGTCTAATATTTTGTCCTTTTTTAGGAGGAGACTCGACGTTGGGAAAGGAGAATCATACTCTTGCCAAAGAGTATAACCTAGGTCTATTGATCACTAAATGAAACTCAGCCTCAAGCCCAATCATAATCATTATAAACTCAGCCTCAGGCCCAACCTATGGTGGCACGTAGTTTTGGGGTAAGAAACCATAATGACTTACCCGCTAGGTGCTAAGTACTACTCCCTTTACTTTATCTACGCTCATCTCATAAAAGTCCAGTTTTTAGAACAATATCATGGTTCACCACGAACCCAATAATCAAATCGATAATCTCATATGATGAAGTGGATTTCAAAGCTTTCGGACCATTAGGTCAATTCATTTCTCAATCTTCTCAAAATACTCAAATCATGGGTGCTTATAGCACAAGAGTTCATAATTTCATAAGTCTCAAATAAGACTTACTAACCCATAATTCAATCTCCAATTAAAGCTCAACAAAAGCATAATATATTGCATATAGATTCATAAATCATGTGAAAATCTAGGAATTTCAGCAATTTATCTCAAAATCTCAATATAGTCATATGCTTCAATACCTCAACATTGCAAATATTAGCTTCTCAAGGAGTAAAATCGTGGGGTTTATACCCAACTGTAAATTCTCAAGAAAACATGCAAAAATCATGACATTTTTACTCTTAATTCATAGGAAATATCAAGATAATGCATTCAATAATAATAGGTGAAAAACCCCAATTCAAATTCATGTAAAAAAACCTCATAGATTTCAGAAAATTCATGATGTAAATAAGCCTTTTGGGAACAAGGGTGAAAGGGTTACCCTTGTTCAAAACCCCACATACCTTGAATTAGAAGCTTTGGATGAACTCTCACTTTTAGAACTCTATTCGTGCTCTTGAATGAGGGTTCTTGAGGCCCTTGACTTAGGAACCTTGAATCTTGACTCAATTTAGAAAACCCATGGTGGATTCTTGAGATTCTTGGAAGAGGTTCTGGATACTTAGGGTTTTTTATGAGAGGAAACTTGAGAAAAACCTCATCGGATGCTTGTAAATGGCCTTGATTTGGTGTTTACACGGTTTTATAGGCTTGGATAAAGTCCAAAGTGCCCTTTTTGGCTTTTTCCCGAATGTGAAAAAACTGAACTGCGAACCCGATTTCATAGACCGCCGCGACTCGCCCCTTATCGCGGTGGCTCACTGGAAAATGACAATTGGTAAATTGGGAGTCACTGTGATGCAGAGCCATCGCATTTTCCCACTGGTTGGGACCTGGAACCTCAGTGAAATTTTCCAATATTGTGAAGTTCCATTGGAATTTGACAATTGTCAAATCGATCATCTCCGCGATGCACCAACTACTAAAATGACACAGTTTTATGACTAGGTCTTAAATTAGTCACAACTTCTTACTCGGGTATCGAATTTGGGCGATTCTTATATCGATGGAAAGCTTATCAAATTTCCCACGTGATAAAAAGGTCCAAATTAGGGAAATTCTATATGGTTAATAGGATACTCACTTAGGAATCACGCTTACATCTTTTAGGGATGGAATTATGCTTCATTCGACACGCTCTAAGGCTCAAACTATGAGGGAACTTTGCGGGGTCTAACAATTAGCTTTACCTGGATGGTAGTGAAGACTCATATCGTAGTCTTTTTAGCAACTCAAGCCACCTTCTTTGCCTGAGATTATGCTCTTTCTTAGTGAACACATACAGCAGGCTCTTATAATTAGAAAAGATATCAACCTGCGCCCCATATAGTTAATGACACCAATTTTTTAATGCGAATACCAAAACTAACAACTCCAAGTCATGAGTCGAATAGTTCCTATCATGAACTTTCAATTATCTAGAGGCATAATCTACCACCTTGCCATGCTGCATCAACAAACAGCCCAAACCAAGTTGGGATGCATCACAATATACAATGAATCCATCAGTGCCTCCAGGCTATGTCAAGATTGGAGATGAAGTCAACCTATCTTTTAGCTTCTCAAAGCTACCCTCGCAAGCATCAAACCATAAGAAATTTACCCTTTTCTTAGTTAACTTGGTCAATGGAGCAACAATAGAATAAAAATTTTCCACAATCCTCCTATAATAATCGACTAACCCAAGAATCCCCGAATATCATTTGGAGTCGTGGGTCTAGGCCACTTCTTAACCACAACAACCTTCTGAGTATCCACTATGATCCCTTAATAAGACACAACATAACCCAGAAATGTAAAAATATTTAACCCGAATTCACATTTATAGAATATAGAATACAACTGCTAATCTTTCAAGGTCTACAACACAATGCAAAGGTGATCGACATGATCCTCCTCATTCTTAGAGTAAACAAAAATATCATCAATGTAGATAATCCCAAAAATATTTAGAAACGGATGAAAGAACCTATTCATCAGATCTATGAGTACCGCAGGGGCATTGGTCAAACCAAATGACATCACCAAGAACTCAAAATACCTATACCGGGTGCAGAAAGTTGTCTTAGGGATATCTACCTCCCTAATCTTTAACTGATGATACCCAGACTAAAGGTATATCTTAGAGAAGAAATTGGTACCCTGAAGTTGAGCAAAGAGATCATTAATTCTAAAAAGAGGATACTTATTTCTTACTATGACCTTGTTTAGCTTTCTGTAGTTAATACACATTCGAAAGGAACCATCCTTCTTATGCACGAATAAAACGGGTGCACCCCATGTAGACACACTAGGACAGATGAAACCCTTTTCTCAAAGATCCCTTAATTGCTTCTTAAGCTCCTTTAACTCTGTTGGATCCATTCTATACAGGGGAATAGATATAAATTGAGTGTTCAAAACAAGATCTATCCTAAAATCAATCTCCCTATTGGGAGGAATCCTAGGAAGGTCATTAGTAAAGATATCAGGACATTCATTCATCACCAGGATAGAATGAAAAGAAGGACCCTCCGATTTAGAATCTTTAACCTAGACAAATGATAGATATACCTCTTGGAGATGGATCTCCAAGCTCTAAGATATGATATAAGCCTCTCTTTAGGAGCTAGGGAACGACCCTTCCTTTCAATAATTGTCTTATTCAGAAATTTAAAGATGACCTTATGGGTCTGATAGTCTAAAGAAGCATAGCATGTGTGTAGCCAATCTATCCCCGATATGACATCAAAATCAACCATGTCTAATTCAAATAGATCCACCTAAGTTTCCCGACCATCAACAGATATCACACAACCCTTATAGACTATTTTGGCAACCATAGAGTCACCCATCAAGGTACACATAACAAAAGGGTCCAAAATACATTCGAGACCAAAACCAAAATACACAAATATAAATGGGGTGACATAAGAAAGAGTAGGACCTGAATTAAGTAAATAGTACACATCACAAGAAAAGAGTTTCAACATAGTAGTATCGACATGATTAGATGCCTCGGAGTCCTAACAAGAAGTAAAAGCATACAAACAATTGCAGCCAGTGCTGGTACCAAAAGAAGAAGCAGCACCCATTGGTGCAGGAGCTAATAAAGAGGAAATCGAAACCTTATTGGCCCCAGAAGCAACCCTAGAAGGAGTATCACACTACATATGGCAATTCTAACTATAATTAAAACATAGCTTTCTCCCCTTCTCACATTGGCCATGGTATAGATGACCACAGAATCAACAAGGAGGATAGATAGATCGGACTGAGCCCCAACATCTTGAGATTTGGCACCTTATGCCCTGTACCCTTTATCATGCTAAGAGAAATGATCACCTAACAACTTCAAGTAAGGAGTACTATTTGTAGAGAAAGAACCAGAACTCCTCCATTTCTTCTTAGGCCACTTACCCCATCTTTATCACTCTGCTATTAGCCTCTACCCTATTCAGAATATCTAAACTTCTTACTCTGTCTCTCACTAATATCAGCCTACTTCTTTTATTCCTCAATCTATTGCAAATAAACCATAAGTAGAAAATATCCATATCCTTGTTCAACAAGGCTTCATTACTCTCCAGAATCAACTCATAGGACAACCTAAATGCAAACTTATGCATTCTAGCTCTCATGCTCGACACCAACTCAAGAGCATACCTGGCCAACTAATGGAAATTCAAACCATACTCCTTGCCACCCATACTACCTTATATCATATTCTTAAATTTCTTCTCTTTCACCTAACTCAACTCTTGAGGAAAGAAATGCTCCAAAAAGGCACTAGAAAAGTCTTCCCATAATACAGTATCAGCATCACTTCCCCTAGACTATTCCCACTCTTTGTACCACTGGTATGCCACATCCTTTAATTGTTATGCAACAAACTCCACACCTTTAATATCTGACGTAAGCATAATACAAAAGATCTTCTCTATCTCATCAATCAAATCTTAAGGATTCTTCTCAACCTTAACACCAGAAAAAGTTGGAGGACTTAACCTCATGAATTGGCCAACCCTTGTAGCCTAAGAAGCTACCAACTGAGCCAACATATGAATAGACTGATAAAACTTAGCATTCATTATACCTGCCTTAGGAGCTCGCGAAGAACACAACAGAATCTGTAGAACACCAGGAGAGAAATCAGGAACTGGACCCCAAGATTGGATCTGAACCTCATAAGCAAATGTGTCCCATCAACAGCATTACCAAATAGAACAAAGGATTTCTCATAAGCTTTAGATTATCTGGGAGGCATGATCTAAAAAAGTGAGTGAACGGGAATTAAAAAAATTCAAGACCTTAGACTCTATAGCTCGAAGTAAGACAACAAGAAAAGAAAATATTCCTAAATGTCTCACAAACTCTTTCTTATAAGTGTGGGGCTCTATACACCCATAAAAGAGACTCTACTCAACACGGCTATGTGGATACCCAATTGACCATGAACCTAGGGCTCTGATACTAACTTTTTCATGACCTAAACTAGGGCTTGGTCATGATGGCTATCTCAAGTCCTGCCAGGATTGGAGAATACCCCATTTACCTAACCTAGTTAACTCAACAACCTCAAGTATTGGATGAATCTTGAACATATAATAAGGTAGTATGAATTGAGGCTAATATTTATTCATAAAATATCTATATGAACCATCGATAATCAGAAAACCTTCCGTCACCGAAACAATCCTCTAAACAAGACACCCAAGTCCACAGTAATCCAACAAAGCCTCTATAAATCCAAAGTCAAAAAAATATCAAGACATGCCCCCTATAATAACAAAAAACAAAGTCTAAATAGAGTATGAGACGTAGAATATAAAGACCATGAAATGAAGCCTTATGATGTATGGAATCTAACCACTTCAATGTCTACTCATGAACCATTCAAACATTGAATCACTATGCAGCAAAATAGAAAAAGTTTTGGTTCCTCCATCGCATGGGGATACAACATATGGAGATAGTGAGTGGTTGGAGCTCTAGTATGTAACTCAGGGATAAAGGGATAAAATGATGCCATAATTAAGAACCAAGTCAAATGACCATATGCAATAGCACACATATACACATATATATATAGGTATACCATGCCAAGAAAGGGGAACAAGGTTTTGCATGCTTTTTAGAACCATAACCTAGGTTGTGTTGCATAACAATCATAAAATAAGGCACCTACAGGCTATATGGATCCAACTCTCCCCTAGCTGGAAGGCCCTCAGTGTGTGTAGCTGCACAAATTAGAGGATATCCATATCCATAATTGCCTTTATGGTGGAATCAAACCTCCCTTCATAATCAAGGTTACTTAAGCTCCAATGTATATAATATAGGGGACTCGAACCTCTCAGTAATATATTTATTTGAGGGACTCAAACCTCCCGGTCATATAGACATATGCACCAGTTAGTGCGGTCTCTAGTGTTAGTCCTTCGGACTCTACTTTTATAGCTCAGTTACACATCCCATTTTAAATCCTAATTAAAACATTACTTACGCATATACACAACCATTAATACAATTAGTTACCAAAGGCATCCCATTGTTATCGTTATTCCAACCCCACTTGCAAGCATTCAATATGCCATAACCATTATTAATCGACTTTGGTACTTGAACCCACTATCTAAACAAAGACATCAATTCAATTCAACACTTAGGGACTCAAACCCATTTAGCCAATTAAACCACCAAGGTTATAATTCAAATCAATTTATGGACAATAAGGCCTTTATGAACCCATTTACCAATCATCAACATTCATAGACTAATGCCTTAGTTCAAAACATATCCAACATGTGACAAGATCATTCTCATTGACATTTTCATAAACAGATTGAGGGCATACCATTATCAAACCATTACTCATGCCAAAAACCATAAAGTTAGGGTTAACCATGACCCCTTAGTTTAAATCACAATTTCCAAGCACCCACATATGTAAAACCATTATCAAAACATGTATAATTATAATTTAAACCATGAGAAAATAATACTCAACATTATATATTCAAACCCTCAACCATTGTTTTCAAAACCACCATTAATAATTCAAGAAGAATGAGTAAAATACATGAATTTTTTGAACTAACAATGAAGGAAGAATCACATGCTTGAGTTACAGAGATTTATGGAGAGATTGTGTTCCTTAAGACTCTAGATGACCACCTTGAAGAAACCCTAGCCCAATCTTCTTGATAGGTTTTGGAGAGAGTTTAGAGAGAGTTTTAATTTTATAAAGTGTAGAATAAATTCCCAATAAGTGTTATAAGATATGGGGTCTTAAGGGCTTGGGGTGGAAAATATCCAAAATACCATCAACTTAAAGGTGTAGAAAACTCACTGGTGGGTAAGAGTTGACCCTCTAAATCGTTACCACAACATTTGAGTGGTACCTTAAAGTCGTCACAAGAAAAAAAAGTTGGACACCATATTTTTTCAAACATATGACTCCCTTGCCCAACTCATCACCATACCATACGAAAGTATTATCAAGTTATATCCAAGGAAGAATTATTAAGGTCTAAAAACTGGAAAACATACGAATAGACCTTACCTTCTCATTACAAGACCATACAAATCATATGGTGCCTCTCGTATCTAGGACATAACTTGGTCACCACACACTGACAAACATACGATTAGGGTCCCTAAACCCGTCACCACATCATATGAGTTTTGGTATGAATCGTATGATGAATAAAATGTTCAAGACTCAAGAAATTTGTAAGGGCCAATGTTTGAGGTGTTTTAGTCTCCCCCACTTAGGATCATTCATCCTCGAATCATAGGACGAAGTAATATAACCATGATTTATACTCTACACGCCTCTACTCTTACCTTTTACAAAGTTAGAAACCAAAGATGCCAAGGAAATCAATCTTTCCTTTAACAAAGTTAGAAAGCAAAGATGTTAAGATCAATACATACCTCAAGCACAAATTTCCAAAATCGGGAACAGGAATAGGTACTTGGACTTCATGTCCTCCTCGGCTTCCTAAGTAGCTTCCTTGTACTTTTGGTTTCTTCATAGAACCTTTACCAAAGCCATATTTTTCCTGTGCAACCGACGAACTTGCTGATACAAGATCCCTACCGGAAGCTCCTCATAGGACAAAGAATCCAAAATACTAATGTTCTCTAAGGGAACAACCAATGAAGGATCACCCATGCATTTTTGTAACATGGTCACATGGAATAATAGATGAATGGAACACATGGTAGAGGTCAAATCTAACTCATATGCAACGCTACAAACCTTTCTCAAAACTAAGTATGGGCCAACATACCAGGGATTAAGCTTTTCCTTCTTCCCAAACTGCATCACTCTCTTTATGGGAGACACCTACAAGAATACCTAATCTCCAACCTCAAATTCTAAGTCCCTTTGCCTTATATTTGTATAGGAATTTTGGTGACTTTGGATGGTCTTAAGCCTATCCCGAATCACCGTTACCTTTTCGATAGCTTGGTGAACTAATTTTAGGCCAAACATATCCTCCTTACCAACCTCAAACAACCAATAGATGATATACACCTCCTTCCATAAAATTCCTCAAATAGGGCCAAGAATCCCCACAATGTCTATAGTAGTCCAATCGATGGCCCTTTTGAACCTCTGCAATAATGAGATCAATGCTTCAACCTATGTGTCTAATAAATAAGCAATAATTATGACTGGAAAGTTATTGTCGACCCCCAAAATGCATAACACAAGTAAAATGGAATGGTTTTCAATTCAATGACCTATGGCTTCTTAATTGATGGTCTAGTTTGAAGAGTAGTTTTATTGTTTAGATCAATATCTAGCTTCTTCATAGAATAATTATAAGAACTTCTACCATATAATGCGCTCACCATATCATCATACTTATCAATGCCATTACTATAAAAATGTATGATAATTGCTGCTAACACCTCAACCTCAAGTCTCTCTTGAATGGGCACGGTCACTTCATAATCATCAATAGTATCAATCATAAACACCACTCTTATATCCTTTGGTTGTCACATAGATTGAAACATATTAAAATTAACTTGCTCAATATTGAGTATGAACTTTATCTGCCCCATCTCTATGTCAACCAAGGCCTAAATTGTAGCTAGGAAAGGCCTTTCCATAATGATATAGACTTTGAAGTCCACCTCACAGTCAAGAATTACAAAATCAGCACAAAATATGAAGGATGCAACCTTTACCAAAACAACACATAAAATACCTATAGGTTTCTTCATAGTCTGGTAAGCCATAAATAACCTCATGGATGTAGGTTTAGGTGCCCTAAACCTCATCTTCTTGTACACTACCAATGATATTAGATTGATACTAGCTTCCAAAGTACTAAGAGAAGTTAAAGGACCCAATGGTACATGGAAAATTAAATGCTTTTGGATCCTTCTTCTCAACCAATGATTAAGAAGCAAAATTACTAAAATGATATTATCAGTGGGCTCAAAGCTCACCATCTGCTATCTAGTAACCAAATCTTTTATGAACTTAGCATAGCCAGGCATTTGCTAATGCCTCTACAAGAGGAATATTGACAGATAGTTCCTTTAACATTGATAAGAACTTTTAATACTTCTCTTCCTCTTATTTCTTATTCCATCTCAGATATAAAAAAGGGGGAGGTCATAGAATGATCTTCAACATAGTCTCAACTACCTTTATCTTTCCTTTATCCTTCTTAACACTTTTAGTAACACCCATTGATTTTTAGGATGACTTACAACTACTCACCAAATTTTTAGATTCTACTTTGATTTCCTCATCTATATCAACAACATCCTCCCTAGCTTCATCAAATACAAGCATGTGAGGATTAATGGTAGCCTTAATATTCCGATTGGTGATGGCCAAACAATGGATATTATTCTTTAAATTTTAGAGTGTATTACTTAGAAGAGTGTCAGGTTGAAGCTGATTCCACCTTTCTTCCATCAGATCAAATTGCTGCTCAAGTTGCTTGATCATAGTAGCATGTGATTCCACTTTCATGGTCAAACCTGAAATGTCTACCTTAATGTCCTTAAGGAAACTTTCTTTAATTTTAGAACCCTTAACGAGCTTAGTGAGAAATGCCTCCATCCCTGACTCAGTGTCACGGTCCCCTGTGGAATATAGTCACTACTCTTCTCCTTATAATTTTCCTTACTTCTCTTTTCACCATCTCTCTCTACTTTGATCCCTATATTTATCCCTATAGTAGTTCCAACCTTGATTCCCTTAACTCAAGTTTCAGTTGTCTTGAGCAAACAATTGGCCCTTGGCTTGTAAACCCACTAATTCTCTATCTATATACTTTGCCTCCTCATCCACATCAGAATTATATGACCTAGAAGATTTACCTTATGCGACCACAACATAAATCTTCTTAGAATTCATAGTAGCAAATTATTTCATCAGTAACCCAATCTTTATCCTCAACTGTATAACCTCCTGATCTACTAAATTATCTATAACTCTATTCTCTCTAAAAACACCAAATAGCATAAGTGTTGGCACCTCTCTTTGCCTCCTTAATATTCCATACTCGATTAGAAAGAGATATCTGATATAAGATATTTGATGTTACCTCCTAATGCAGGTGATAAATGCTCTTCTAGTAGTAGTATCTTTCATAGCCTTGGAATTACTAATTAGAACGACAGAAAATCTCGAACAGATTTCTCTATAAAATTCTATGATTAGGAACCATCATCAACTTCTTCTTAAACTAAATCCATGACTCATACATTTGTTCAGAATGCATTTGCATAAAGTTATAGATCTTGTCCTTAAATTGTAGCATTCTGGCTTAAGGGAAGAAATGGTCTAAAAACAACTTTCCCAACTCATTCCAAGTAGTAATGGAACCACAAGGTAGTTTCCCTATACATAATGTAGCTTCACTAGTTAGAGATAATGGGGAAACATTGAGTCTCAATGCTTCCTGATACACCCTAAGTATATTATATGAAGTGAAAATTCCAAAAAATTAATTAGGTGCATCATCAGTCAGTAGGCCAGAAAAAACATATTTCAGATTCAACAATTTGATCATAGCATTAGTAATGTAGAACTTTACCCCTTGGGGCGACTCAGGAGAAATGATCGCTCCTATCTCAATAAGCTCTATATATCCCATGTCTTTATTTGGATCTTCATAAGCTGGCAAATACTGAAAAGCTAGGGTAATGGAGCTCTATCTCTTCAAACTTTGTGACAATCAACTTCTTTCCTCTAGCTCTCTCTCTCTTCCTCTTGAATTGCACAAGGGGTAACCGCATTATCCCTCTTCAAATTTGTATATACTAATAACTATTCGGTAGATTCTATAGTTGTCTCCTAAAGAGGAGGGGAAGATATGTCCTTTGGATCATCTTGAGGTAGCTTATAATGAGATTTTCGACTATGTTATGACATCCTACGATTCCATTATGGCATTATTTCTGGCTCTGGATCAAATGGGATCACGGTATTGCCTTGAATTCTAGCACTGGGCATACACTGGTGTACGCCCCAAGAAGAATAGAAATGTAGAAGCTGAATACCTCAACAGCTTTAATCAATGAACCTGCAACGTTTTCCTTGACAACAATGCCAAAATTTGATGTCACAGAACTATACCATTAAAAAAGATATAGTACGGTTTATATCAAATTATAATGACCCAACTAGGTTGATACCACAGGGAATAGGTCAAATCTATCTTTCGAATTTCCTGAAGTAGATGAAAGTGCTAAAATGTAAATAGGGGGACTAAGTTGTAACTTTAAAAATTAACAAGTCTTGATTGCCTTCGGTTGTAATTAGTCCAAGATAAACACTAGGACAGTGTTCCCCCTGTCTTCCTAACCATGTAGGTTTCTCATAATTAATCCAACTATCTTATTTCCACACCTACAAAATTTAACAAGTTAGGTATTACCAACCATCATGTAAACTCTTTCATAAATTCCACCCTTTACTTCATGAGTCTCAGGTATCTCCTTACTAACCTTTCTCTGTGATCCCATTTTATCTATCACCTTTTGGGTATTAAGTTATTATATGAGGGTTTATAGTATCTAATCACTCTTGTAATATTTTTTTTACAATCTCAATCTCTTTTGTTAAGATGATCTCGAATCTTGGTGGGTTCTTGGTGTTGGACACCTCTAAGAAGACAATCAAACTAAATAATATCATAATGCAAGTGTAAATAATGATCTAGAAGAAGCTCACACTTTCCCTACTTCATTATTATTCAAGGGTTCCCACAACCCTATATAAAGGATTTAGCCACTCATCATTGTACGAAATTCCATGGAATTTAATAAAAAACATAGAAGTAATCTCACAATAATAGAAGAATAAAACTTTAAAGTCTCAAATTAATTAATCAACCAAAAACTAAGAACACAAGAATTCCAAGATTAAAAGTCAATCTTGAAATCAATATATATTTTTAAGAGTATAAAGTATGTAAAATATTACAAGAATATCCAATGGGTATTTATAGTTTCTCTAAATAACAAAGAAAATCCAACTTAAAAAATAGGAAATTAAAGTCGATAGTGGTTACGCCTTAGGCAATGAGTCATCTGCACTGATGATGACTCATTATCAGCATTGTTGCCTTATTACGCACTTACTAATGATGATTCGTAGTCAGGCCATACTAGTCATTGACTGGACTCGTTACCACTCCAGTAGATTTTCACCTTTTAGGAATTTCTCTTTATTATCAGAACGAGGCTTTATTATGAGTCATATCCTATCATAATGACTCATTGTCCTCCTCTATTTCCACTAGAGGGATTCACTCGACCATCTCCAGGACTTTTGCTAAGTTGCTTAGAATAAATCCACCACACGACTCCTTGTCAAACCTAATGAGTCATAGCCAACCTTAATTTTAGACCTTGATTTAACATCCTTTACAATTATCACCATGACTTAGGCTACGCGTCATATAGTCACCTAACAACTCTTAGTCTAGTCAATGACTTTGGTTTTCAAAGATTTTTCATCTTATTCTTGTCCACTCTACTTCCAACCTAATTCTCATACAACACATGTAATACATATATCATATCTAAAAAATAGCATAAGTATTTCTATATTTTTAATGTTTTATGCATCAATAGTTCCATGAAAACATGGTCCATCAGGATCATAGTTAGCTAGATTCACTATGCCTCATATTATTTTGAGTACAGTCATGTCCTCTTAGGATCATAATAGGTGTAAGAGATTTACTCACTTAGGTCCACCCTGGTTCAGTAGTGTTGTGGGCGATGATGTCTTTGAGTTTTCAGAGATTGTTTAGAGTAGTTTTATAACCTTGGATAACTTAAGTCACATAGGGTTTTTTACACCACCTACCAGTTGATAGATATATCTAGGGATTAGTGGAGGTGACTTGTTAGTTGTAGACCTTTGGGTTCAACATAGATAACTTGGGATTAGTTTTCTTAGGCGTTTTTATCACCTTTGTGCTATATAGTTTTAGGGATTAGATGAGAGATAAGTTTGATCTCTTAGATTAAGGCTTAGTGATAGTTGTAGAGTAGAAGGCATGTTTCCATGCCTTGTATAGATATTCCATTAACAGTGTTTCCATTGAGTCTTAGAAGATTTAGAAGTTTGTAACAGGATTGGATATTTTACTTTAGTTGGCTACTGCTCATATAGTAGTGTAAGAGGCATCATTTTAGAGTACAGTGGATTATACAAAGATGACTGAGTCTTTTTTTGAGCTTTTAAAGGAGGTACCAAGAGGGTGCACCATTAGGGAAAGTTTAGTAGTCACACTCCTTGAGGCAGGGATTTTAGAGGTCAAATTAGTATCATGGTAGACCAGTGTAGAAGACCTTGTAAGGTTTAGATAGTAGGTCTTTTATTTTAGCAGCTTTGGGCGGTCAGACTTCATTCTAGGGTGGTTGTTCTAGATCCACCATACCTCTTCTTATTGGGTAGGATCGTAGAGTTTGTTATGTCTATGATAAGTTTTAACATTTTTCCAAGGATTGTCCCTACAGTGTTTTCAGGCCTACTCATATATTGATAATGAGAGGTGACCCTCAGAGATGTAGAGATATTATTAGAGGTACATAAGGCGAAGGTAGTTATGCCTATGGTGGTGGTCATGGGGCTACCCATTTATGTAGTGGGTATGGATAGTACTATGCTATAATCCCCAGACCAGAGGCAAAGGCTTTTGATACTATTATCACAAGTATCATCCCTGCTTGCTTCATATATGCATTTATTTTATTTGGTTTGAGGTTGACTTTCTTCAATTTGTCTATATATTTTATTACAAGCTTTGATTCTACTAGTGAGCTTTTTATTGAGCCTATTAATATATCTACCACTGTAGGAGACTCTTTAATGGTATTCAAGTGTATTGACATGTGTTGTGACCTTTGTTGTGTGTAAGACTTAGGTAGATCTAATTATCCTATATATGGTAAATTTTGATGTCATTTTTGTATGGATTGTTTATTTCTTTATCATGCTATTCTAGATGTATATGCTAAGATTGTGACTTTAGCTCCACAGGGTGTGCCAAGGATAACTTAGAAGGGTGCACTTTATTTGGGTCCCAAGATAGTTATATCCTTTTGATGTACTCATCGCTTGGTTAAGAGGGATTTTTGTCATAGTTGGACTATATTCATGATACTAGTTTTACCTCATCGCCTTTTTTGGACATTATCTATATTGTTTATGAATTCATGGATATTTTCCTACGAATTTGTTTGGTATGCCTTTGGATTGTGTTATTGACTTTGTTATTGATGTTAAGTTGAGCACCAAGCCCATCTGAATTCTGTCTTATAGGATAGACCCAATAAAGTTGAAGAAACTGAAGTTGGATAAGGGATTTATCTAACCTAGTGTATCACCTTGGGGTGCGTCTATCTTTTTTTATGAAGAAATAGAATTGTTTTATGCATATGTGAATTGGTTATTTATTGTTGAACTAGTTGATGATTCATAAAAAGTATTATCTTCCTAGTATTTATGAGTTTTTCCGATAAGATTTAAAGTGTTTCAGTGTTTTTTAAAGAATTATTTGAGGATTGGGTATCACCATTTAGGATTAGAGCTTCAAATTTTCTGAAGACATCTTTTCAGACTGGGCACAGTTATTATGTGTTCTTGATCATGTCCTTTAGGCCAACCAATGCCCTAGATACATTCGTGGAGTTGATGAACTTGGTGTTTCAACTTTATCTTGACTTTTTTTTATTATACTTATAGATGATATCTTGGTCTACTCTAACAGTGAGGCTGATTATGAGGAGCATTTGCATATTGTATTCCAAAGATTCAGAGATGAGAAGTTGTATGTTAAGTTCTCCAAGTGTGAGTTTTGGTTAGAATCTTTTTCTTTCTAGGATCATGTGGTGACCAAGGATGGTATCATGGTCGATCCATCCAAGATTTCAACAATTTGCGTTTGGGCTAGGACTACTTATCCTACCAAGATTCAGCTTTTGGTTGGCTTAGAAGGCTACTATCAATGCTTTTTGAGGTTTTTAATCAATTGAAAATTCTTTATCTAAGATGAATCAGAAGAAGATTTCTTTTCACTGGTCTGATGCTTGTAAGGCATTCTTTCAAAATCTCAAGGATTTGTTGACCTCTGCTCCCATTTTGACTTTGTTCAAAGAGCGCATGGGCTTTAATATATTTTGTGATGCTTCGAGTATTGGTTTAGGTGATGTGCTGAAATAGAAGAGTAAGGTGACTGTGTATTCTTCTTGTCAATTTGAAGCCCCATGAGAAAAATTACCCTACCCACAATTTAGAGTTATGTGAGGTTGTATTTGCTTTGACATTGTGGAGGCACTACATGTTTGGAGTCCATTGAGAGATATTCTTTGATCATCATAGCCTTTAGAATTTAGTATTTCTTCACTCTGTGGGATCTCAATATGAGGCAACATTATTGGCTTAAGTTGCTTTAGGATTATGACTTTATTATTTTCTGCCATTCGGGCAAGGCTAATGTGGTTTCAAATGGCCATCTGAAAGTCAACTAGTATGGATAGTAGAACACATATTTTGAATCAAGAGATGCATTTGGCCTTAGAGGTTTAGACGCTGATAAACTAGATAGTTAGGCTAGATATTTTAATACAGGGTGTGTTTTGGCATTAAGGGATGCTAGATCTTCTTTGATTGTGAAGATTTGGGCTCATCATCTTGATGATTTTGGATTGAGAGTGATTTGGGATATGGTGTTTTATGGTGATTCTAAGAAGGCCTTATATGATTCCGAGGGTATTTTGAGAATTAGAGGTTGAGTCTATATGTCAAGAGTGAGTGAGATTAGTTTTGGAGGAGGCTTATTGTTCTAGGTACTCCATTCATCTAGGAGTTACCAAGATGTATCATGATTTGAGTGAGCACTACTAGTGGGATTATATGAGTAATGATTAGTGGAATTTGTAGCTTGTTGCCTACATTGGAAGCAGGTAAAGGTCAAGCGTTTAAGGTATTATGGTTTGCTTCAGAGGTTACCTACTCACGAGCGGAAGTAGGAACAAATAACAGTAAAATTCATGACTGGATTGCCTCAAACCTCTCGTGGTTCTGAAGGTGTTTGGGTCATTGTGGGTTGATTAATCAAATCTACTTATTTCATTCCTATGTAGGTTTTTTTGGTGTTGAGAGGTTGGTCCATATCTATATTAGTGAAATAGTTTATCTCTATGGTGTACTAGTGTCTATCATCTCAGATAAAGGTTCAATGTTCGCATCTCACTTTTGGAAAGCATTTCAGGAGGATCTAGGTATCTGGTTTGACTTTGTACTGCCTTTCATCAACAGACTGATGCTCTGTCGGAGCAAACTATTCAAGTTTTAGAGGATATAATATGCGCTTGTGTTATGGACTTTGGAAATTAGTAGAAACATCAATTAGCTTTGGTGGAGTTTGCATATAATAATAGCTACCATTACAATTTTAAGATAGCTCTATTTGAGGCTTTGTATTTTAGGCGTTGACGCTCGCTAATTTGTTAGTTCAAGATTTCTAAGTTTAGACCTCAAGAGACGGACTTGCTTTGCAAGTCTTTGGATAGAGTTTGGGTCATTCATGATAGACTTTGAGCAGGTCAATGTAGCCAGAAGAGCGATATGGATCATAGATTCAATGCCTTAAGATTTAGTGTTGATGATCAAGTCTTCCTTCACATTTCACGCATAAAGGGTGTGATGAGGTTTGAGAAAAAAGGAAAGCTTAGCATCAGGTACATTGAACTAGTTGAGTTTCTTCGGACTCTTAGGAATGTAGCTTATGAGTTAGCATTGCCTACAAATTTATCAGTTCTTCATCAAAATTTTTCATGTTTCCATGTTTCGATGTTATATTCCAGATGATTCTTATGTCATTCTTTAGGATTTGGAGCAATTAGATGAGAGACTGTCCTTTCTATAGGACCTAGTCTCCATCTTATCAAGGGATGTTAGACGGTTTTATTCTAAAGATATTCCAGTGGTTAAGGTCCAATGAAATATCGACTTGTAGATGAGGCTATTTAAGTTGTCGAGTCCGATATACATAGTAGTTATCAACAATTTTTTTGTTGATTCAGGTACTTTCCCTTGCCTTTATTTTGAGGACGAACTAGATTCTTAGTGGTGGATATTATAAGGGCTTGATTCTGTGAAACTTTTATTTTTATATGTTTTAATCATTTTACCCCTTACTTTGGTTGCTTAGTGATATTCTTAGGGGGTCTTGATTGTTTGCATGTTTTCAGTGCATTTCAGGGTGGATTGTGCAAGTTTGTGTTTTTTTCGAGGTTTAAAATGGCTTTATATTTAACTTCAGTCAACATTTATAATTCTATGCATTGGATGGCAAAACAGACCTCACAAGTAGATCTAAAACCTCGATTTTGGGTTAGTAGCATGGTTATTATTATTTTATGGCTTGTGTGTCTCATTTGAATGGTCGATTGGGAAGATTGTGCAATTGGGTCTCAGGGGTAAATTCTATGAAAACAACCTTTTTTCAAAAATTTGATGTCATTGTTGAGTCCGAAATATCGAATTTCAAGGGGTAACATAGTTCATTTGAGATTTTGGGATTCCAGATGAATCTGAAGGGTTGGTGGACACTTGGAATGTAACCACTGAAGCCCCACTTGGGTCCTTTTAGCGATGGCCTCTAAAGTGGGAAAATGGGCACTTTAGCAACTCGGCTCACCAGTTGGGCACCGCTAAAGCGGAGCCTTGTCCACTAAATTGGAGGATGCTAAAGCGGACTGGGCATGCATGTGGGTACTGCTAATGTCACGACCCCAATAATTAAGGGTCACGATTCCATTTTTCATGGCAATCCTTGACAAGGAAGCCTATAACCCAAATGGATATAAAAAGGGAAATCAATACTAAAACCCAAGGCAAGGCTTCTAGAGAAAAGCCAACCCACACAAACATGATAATAGTAGAAATACAATAAATATACCGAATAAAATCCAAAAACTTGATGTCACAATGTAAGAACTACTAAATACATCTCGAATGACAAGAATACAACAATAGTCCAAAAAATATGAAAATCTATCTTAGAATATTAAATAAGAAATGAAAAAAATAGGAAGAGGTAGTAGGCCAACTCCTAAAGCGTAGGACGCCCGCTACCTCAAATATACTATTGGAATCCTTGGGGTTTGCACCACTCTGTGAGGGATTAGGTCCCACCAAATCAATCACAAGTGACAGTACAGTAAAGCAACTATGAGGTGCTGGAAAAACAAATGCAGTAAAGGAAAGTAAAACATAGGATTTTTATGTGGAAACCCCGAAAGGGATAAACCACGATTTCCCTCACAAGCACAAAAATAGTACACTACAACAAAACTTTTGATTATAGATTCAACTGTTAACCTAACACTATGTTCCTCTTGCTTGCAATACCTCTATTACAAGCACTCCTTGACACCTCTCCCATGTTTCCCTTAATAATTGGTGAAATCTAACCAGCAACAAGCTTAAGCAACTATTCCTAAGCACTTCCCTCATCAAAAGAAAACACTACTCTTATAGCATAAGAAGTTTGATTACAAATTAGCAATTTAAGAACTATCACTCACTCTTTAAGCATATTACAAACATAAGAATATATGAAATTTTAAAATGGAGTTTTTACTGCCTCTCTTCAGTCCTTAGATGTGTGCAAAAACTAATTTTAAGAAGAGGCATCTGTTTTCTTTTATAGATGAGTGATTATTATGGTTGAAAGATCATTGGACCAGCTGTCCTAATTAGTACAAAATAGCATCTGTAAGTGTGTTACACAAGAGGACAAAACTGTGTAGACAACGCATGCCAACTGTATTGTATCTTACACTTCCAGGGACCTAGTCGTTTATAGTTAGCTGCTCAACATCAAAACTACATAATTTACCTCTTTTTTGATGATGATAAACCAACCATGCATATTTATCACATTTAATCAGTGTGATTACCACCTAAAGATAAATGTTTCCCCTATCATCATGCTTCCTTCATCATGATGCAACACAGGTTTCTGTTTTCTTGTTGTCAGTTACAACAAAAACTTCTTCTTTTTTTCCCTCTATCACTATTCCTTATGCTTTAACATATCATTTCGTCCCCCTATAAACATGCCTACATATTTGAGCACACCTACATATATGATCACACACACATGCATGGTCACCTGGTCCTCATACATGAAGTCAGTATCCCCTCATTTGGCATCATTAAAAGGATTAATAGTAAACCATAAATAAAGAAAAGTGCAGGCTAATTAACTCATGGCCTCTGGGGCAAAACTAAAATAAAGAACAACTTAAAATAAAGGAAACAGATGAGGCCCACAAATAAAATTTCATTCATGATTAATTAAGATGAGTACCATTAAAATGTAACAAAAAGAAATTATAAAAATACTATTTGAAAAGGCTACTATATGAATAGGACTTAGAAACCAACTCAAGAGACTGACACAATAGGATTTAGGTAGAAGGGGTTTAGGGGAATGTTATTTTAGCAGCATGTCTATTCTAGCAGCCTTAGCAGCATGAGAATCCAATAACTGTTTAGTGAGGATCTTTAATTCAACATTCTTCCATTGAAATTCACTAGTTAATTCCATAATTTTATGCTTAAGTTTTTCATTTTTTGCTGCAAGTAATTCAGTGGAACTAGCTCCTTCTGAGGACAACCTTTGATGTTGTAGTTTCAGGTGCACTATTTCAATGTCCTTTGCTGATAAGATGATCCTCAACTACTCTATTTCCTTGTTTAGGCTTTCTTAAGCAGCCAACAGTTCTTATACTTGGGATACAGTTCCCACTTTAACTTCAATGTACTCATTCTCCACCAGGGTTGTCAAACTAAACTTTTGTTTAACTGTTTCCTGGGGTTCCCTTAGTACCAATTATTCCATAGTGATCAAACACCTTGTTTAGGAAGTACCCATAAGGCATACCACACTTCTTTTCTTTCTCATAGATTACTTTCTTCATGTGTCTATCATAAGAGTAGGTAAGATTATGAATTCAAACTTACTCTAATATTCTACCAGGAACAGGTCGACACCAGAGGCAATGGTTTTTTACTCTGATCTCGACAATAGAACTTTGTTGATGAACTCAAATACTAGCTGAAATTCTCCAATTAAGAACTTCTTTTCACAACAGCTATAGAGGTTCCTCATACTTTTGAGACTTCAACCATAAATTCAATGGTCGGTTGTTCCTTTACAATAGAGTTTACTCTCATAATAGGTACATCTAAAATTCTACCCAGTGTTTCTTATTTCATCTTAAGAACTTTTTCCTGCACCTATGTAGTCAAACTCAAACCATTCTCTGACAATTCCATGGATTATTAGAATTCCTTTACCTAAGTTTCAAACACCATGGGAGCTGGTTCTTCATGTGGGTGAAGCCAACTCTGATTCCTCACATACTCTACCAGTTCTACCAGCCCTGGTTTTTTATAGATTTTTTGATCAAATACTCTCCTAGTCAGCACTTTCTGAGTTTAAAAGAAAATATTCCTTGCTTCTCTAGGGGAAACTTTCTTTTCTTTCTCTCTTCTTATTCTATTTGATTCACTATTTAATATTTCCTCTTCATTAACTTTTTTGTTCGTGGGACCAGGTCTCTTAGATACTTTTTTTCTTTTCATAGCTATGTGCTTATTTATGCTTACACCATGACTCCCAGACTTTGGATTAGAGAACCTAGTCCTTTCATCACCATGAACTTATATCCTTTTCTTCTTAGATGCTATAACAATATCAGTATCAGTATCCTCATCTTCTCAAACCTCCACTACATCTACATTTCCCTCCTCTACTATGACAGCTTTCTTGAGTCTTCTTTTTTTGGTGGTGGAAGACTTACTTTCATTCATGGCATCTGCTAGCAATTTTTGTTTAAATCCCTTAGTGAAATAGGATTTAGTATCTTGTACACCAATGTCAATCATTTTTAATTTTCATTTGTTGTCCTTCAGTTTACTCATTTTCCAACTCAAAAGTTGATTATCCTCACCCTCTTTATTTTCCTTATTTGGAGGTAATATGAATTCCCCATCCTTTTTAAAGTTATACTCTTTCCTTATTATTTGCTCCTCTGCACAAGCTGAACATTCCATGAGATCATGAGCAACCAAGAGTAAATTCTCAACTACAAAATCTATGTTTCTGAGAGAATCAAACTTCTTACAGGAATCTATTCAACAACTATATTAGCAAATATAGAGTTTAACTTAGAAAGGGTAGGAGAACTAGGTTCTTGTAAATTATTTGAAATTTTAATAAATTTAAAATCCTCAGTGGAAACCTAGATTTGAGGGGAATTTTAGGACTCTAGTTTTTCTGAGAAAAGAGGTCCTTCATATTGAAAAATCTCTTGTTTAATTAGAAACAGAAAACCGTTGTTTATGTCAACTATTAGGATAGAACATTCACGGGGGCTTAGAGTTTTAATTGGAGCAGTTTCACTTAGGGTCTCAGCATTATCATGGGAAGGATTTATGGGTAACACACTTTACAACTCTTGAGAATGATCGGAAGACAACTCTTTCATGGGGTTTGAAGAAGAGGAAATTTCAGACATTTGGAATTTTTGAGAAAGGAAAAAGAAGGCTAGTTTTGATTGAGAAGGAAAATAATGTTCTGAGTTAATTGTGAAGAGAATGAAATAGGAGGGTTTGAATTTATAATTAAAGAGATAATCATTTGACATTTAAGAGATACCTTTTTGAATAGATGCGTCTAATGACAACAGTGTGACTCTTCCAATATTGAGCTTAGAGCACATACTATCAACAATCCATTCCTGACTACAACCCCTTTTCTCATACCTGAAATCATGATCACAAGTTGGATTTGGGAACCTACTTAAGTTTGAGTTCCCAGTAAAAAGACAATGGTGTGATCAAAACCTTCTTGGACCATCTAGGTATAGACTTCTTCTTTATTTTATTCAAATACTTTAATCCATTTGTTACTGTATTCTTTTGCTGAATATATCTGAATTTGTTCATTTCAGCTCTTATCTAGCTTTGAAAATTTTCTGTTGTGTTCCCATTTTTCCATAGTGATTGCACATAGGTTTGAAAACATTTTTCCTAGCACCATTAACAGTCTTTCCTTGCCACCCAGCAAGTTGGAGTTCTCCTTGATACTCCAGTACTTTGCCATCATTAGGACCATGACTAATCAAATTAGAAAGAATATGTGAAGAAGCAGTCCATTTAAGAGATTTATTCGACTCTTCTCTTAAGATGACTAGATCCTTATCTAATTCTTCATTATTGTATAGTCCAGACATAAGGTTCTTTTGGGAATCCCTCAGTCTTTCCTCAAGATCAACTTGAAGCCTTGAAGCTTATTTCTTCCCGTTTCCATCTAAATCATTTAGTTTCTTCAGATCACTCATCTGACTAAAATTTGCAGATTTCATTTTTGTGAACAACTTTTCAACTTAAAAAATTTGGAGAGTTAAAGAACTCAACTCATGTTCTTGATTTTCTACTTTCTTCTCCAAAGAATACTTCTCAGTAGTTAATTCTTATACAATGTGTATCAATACACTAGAAAGATTTTTAACCTTCCTAACAGTGTAGCTATCTAGTTTTCCTTACGATCAAAGAGTGTTACCTCCTTTTATACTTCATCCTCTATGCTTTCTAAGAATACAAACAAGGAATCATAGATAGCTGGACTCTCTTCCAATTCTAACATAAAAGCTTTAGTTTTCTCATTTTCACCTGAATTACTGGAAGAGTCTCCCCATGTTTCCATTAGAGAACACCTGGAATCTGATGTTATTTTCTTATCGTCCTATTTAAACATAAAATCATCTCCATACTTTTTTTCTTTCCCAGATTTGGTTGACAAGTCTTCCCAAGCAGCCAACACCTTCTTTACTATATAGCTAGCTGCATTTTTTCTTCTTGATGTCTCAAGCTTTTAATTCTGATTTTGCATTGGATAGTTCCACATGAATCCTTCAGAGCTACCACCATTTTTCATAGATCTAACAATCATTGTCACCAAAACTACAACATCAGTGTCTTCTTCTCTTGAGTCTAATTCTAAAGCATTCAAAGTCAGAGATCTTTCCCTTTTAGCTTCCTTTCAGTCCACCCTTTATTTAGTCATAGAAGTCATGATAACTAGAACACTCTAGGTATTAACCTTTTAGAGTGAACCTTCTCTGATACCAATTGTTGGAACCCTTGGGGGTTGCACCACACTATGAGGGACCAGGTCTCTCAAAATCAATTACAAGTGATAGAATAGTAAAGCAACTATAAGGTACTGGAAAAGCAGAGGCAGTGCAGGAAAGTTAAAACATAGTATTTTACATGGAAACGTAAGAAGTGAAAAACTATGGCTTGCCCTTACAAGCACCAAAATAGTTCACTATAACCAAACTCTTGATTACATACTCTATTGTGAACCTAACTTTAGGTTCCTCCTACTTGAAATACCTCTATTAAAAGTACTCCTTGATACCTCTGCTAAGTTTCCCTCAACAACTGGCTAACTCTAACTAGAAACAAGCTTAGGCAACTCTACCTAAGCATTTTCCTCATCAAAAGAGAACACTTCTTTTATAGCATCAGTAGTTCGATAACAAATCAACGCTTCAAAAACTCTCACTCACTCTTTAAGCATATTATTGAATTAAGAACATAAGCAATGCTTGAGCAATCTTGAAATGGAGTTATTGCTGCCTTACTTTACTCTTTAGATTTGTGTAAAAACTAATTTGATGAAGAGTCATCTCTTTTCTTTTATTTTTGACCAATGATTTGGGCTAAAAGATCATTGGACCAGATGTCCTAATCAGTACAAAATAGCACCTGTAAGTTTGGTACACAAGATGACCAAACTGTACAGAAACTGCATGCCACCTATACTGTATCTTGCACATCCAGGGAACTGATCCCTTGCAGTTAGCTGCTCATCATTAAAACTACATATAAAATATACTCTAAATACTGCCTCAGTCAGCTATCTGTGTGATGCACTCGTACCTGGATCAATGCCAAAAAGTAGCAGTAGAGATGAGTACGATCCATTTATACTCAATAGATACCATAGACCGATTGAGTAAAGTAGAAAATAAAGCATATAAACACAAAATATGGGCACATCACCTATAATTGGAAAATATCCCAAATGGTAGCCCACACTGTCTTCACTAACAGTTCTACTATATACACATATAAGAAATGCTAATACCAGAATAAAATGTAGGTATACATATATACCAAGTACAAGTAGGGAAAGGGAATACAAATAGACAGATATACAACAACAACAAGAAACTGGTGTATTCCTACAAAGTGGGTTCTGGGGAGGGTAAAATATACGTAGTCCATACCGCTACCTCCGAAGAAGTAGAGAGGTTGTTTTCAATAGACACTCAACTTGTAATGGAATAAAGATGATAATAATGCAAGAGTTCATCGTACAACGTCTGTATACACCTAACAAGTAGTGCTCCCGAGTTAGGACCTATGAGGAGGTCATAAACCCATATACAAAAAATATCCAATACTAATATCCAAAACTCCTCTCTAGCACATAACTCGAAGAGGGCTTTAAAGATGTCACATTTTTTGTCCAAAAAAGCTAGTATTTCTAGTATTTCTATAGTGGTACCAATGTTTCATGAATTAATGTAATATGAGGACTTAATGCTCATAACCAACCAAAATGAGAATATCGAATATCCAGCCAATATATCAACCATGTGAGCCAAAAATCCACTAAAATCAACCAACCATCCATGATACAATATAATCCATAACCCATAATGTGAAACATGCTATAAAATATCATTGATACCATATAAATCCCAAAATCTAGGCTTTTGCCACAAAAAAGAGTGCAATCAATCATAAATATATCAATACCAGGACAACTATGTCATAAACACTGTCACACGTAGCAAGTAATGTATCAAAATCACCAAATATTATCAACGTAGGCCCCAGCATGGGCACATAAATCACCTAAACACATTTTCCATGATACAACACCATATCATAGCTTACCTTTACATGATTATTGACTACGCAACCAAGTCTAAAGAAAGTTAAGCCATCACCTACCTCAAATGTCAAAACTAAAAAAATACGTCTTTATCACCGGGCTATCACCTCACGCACAGACCAACAATAAAAAAAGATACACTATTATAAAATCTATACGTCAAAATAAAGCCTACAATACCCATATTTTCCACTTTCGAATTGGGGTCAAAATGGATCCCTAAAATGGATTTTTGAAAATGAAGGTGAAACCTAGTATTTTGTCCAAATATATTTTTGTGAGATTAAAGGAAATTATAGGAGAAACACAAATAAAAGTAGGTTGAGATTGGGGTTTTAAATTGATGAAATATTGGTTTTGGCCTTCTAGGCAGAAATCCATTAATTCCACCTTTAAATTCAAGTTGTAAAGAAGATTTACATTACAAATTCAAAGAAAAGTGGTTGAAATAAGAGTTTGGAGCTTACCCAAGCTTGAAAATGGAGAAAATTGCCTAAAAACCCTAAAACTTAAAGCTCTACGTCTCAAGAATTGTCACGCCCCAAAACCGAGCCATGTCATATGGGCATCAAGTGCAACTTGGACTGGACATCGCCTTATCAACCTAACCTAACCATCTATTAAATTCATAAGTGTCGGATAAACTATGAACAAATATCAAAGTAGCAGAGAATAAACCTAATAGTCAACAGTTAGACAATATCTAGCATTTTATTAATGGCAACAATCTTGCCAATAAACCAAAGTCCACAATCATCCACAAAAGCCACTATAAATTTGATGTCTAAACATATTGGGACATGCCCCCAACAATAGCCTACACTAAGTCAAAATAAATCAAGTTTGTGACTTAAAGTAATAGACTAAGAAATGTATGCCTTCTAGAGAATGGAAGCTCACCACTTCAATTTCAACACACGATCTGCCCGAACACTTGGTCACTGTATAGAAAAAAATAAGAAGTGAAGCTCCCAAACCTATATCACGTGGTGACATAGCATCCAGGGATAGTTGGTTGTTTGAGTGCTAGTATGTATTTCAAGAATAAGGGTAAAATAACACATTAGTTCAATCCAAGTTAAACCATTATATGAAATCATATTTACATTAGCATAGGCATATATGAAGAGACACATACACATGTTTACATATATCGCATACCAAGTCATGGAAAGAGTCATAGCAATCATTCTTAAAGCATTCATTCATCAAACATGGAATGAAGAGCTTTCAACCTTTCACCTTACCGATTCTATAACCTTAAACTTCCCCGTTACATTAGTCAAGGGGATTTGAACCTCAAACCAACTCAACCAATTTAGCCAATTCAACTGACTCATTAGGAAAGGGACTCAAACCACAATCCATCTTCTTGGACTAGGGACTCGAACTACTAGTTATTTTATTAGATGAGGGACTCAAATAATAAGCCATCTTATTGGAATAGGGACTCAAACCACTAGTCACTTCATTGGAATGGGACTCGAACCACTAGTCATTCCATCAGGCGAGGGACTTGAACTACAATCCATTCATTGGACTTGGGACTCAAACCACTGGTCATTTCATTAGGAGAGGGACTCAAACCACAAGCCATTCATTGGACTAGGGACTAGAACCACTAGTCATTTCATTGAAATTTTTAGATGAACCGCTTTCATAGCCATCAACCAACATGGTCATAATCTAATTAATTATATGGCTAACAATATCATTAAAATACCATTTATCAACCATTTATACTTATTGGGTCATCACACTATCAAAAGTCATAAATTAATCTGTTACATGATTAACAAGGTTCTTACCAACCATTTACGAAGGATTCATATTCATTATGACTTAATACACGGCTAATAATGCCTTCACCAACCACTTATCAAGTATTCACATTCATTATAACAATATCATTCCCCATTCATGTTCACTAGAACAATACCATAGTTCAACACACCATTAACTTGTCATAAGACATTTCATTTGGACATTTACACACACCCCTTATGTGCATACCTTTATGATGGCCAAGTTCATGGTAGAGTCATTAATATTAGGGTTAATCAAAACCAATTAGTTAAACCACATACCAAAAAACTCACAAATGCAAATCATCTTCAATAACATTTAGAAACACAAGTCTAAGGAAACGTCAACATTATCTATCATTAAGCAACAAAACGTTTTTCATTTGATTTCAAAATCACCATTTACACTTACTAATCCAAGTGTAAAATACATGGATTTAGAGTTATTTATCAAGGGTAAGAGATACATGCCTTATACCAGTTGAGTGACAAAGAAAAATTTGACTCCTCTTGCCTCTAAGATGAAATCCCTTGAAACCCTAGCCTCCAAATCTTCCAAAGTTTTTGAGAGAGTATTTTGGATGTTTTAACCACTTAATATGTGTTTTAGGAGGCCATATACACTTATATAGTGAGGGGATTAGGGTTTTGGGGTCACGAAATGACCATAGGGCCCATAGTTTAAAGGTGGAAAATGGCTACGATGTTTGGTATGACTTACTTGAGTCAATTGAACCCTAGGGTACGAGTTGTACCCTAACTCGTACCCTAGGTTTCACCTAGGTACCATATACTTGTTAGGGCATGACTAAACACCCCTAATTCATATTCAAACTGTATGACTTGGGCCCTAAACAGTACCCATAACTCGTGGAAAAAATAGTCCACTCTACACTAAGTGTCATGCACCATACGACTTGCCTAGGTACGACTCATACCTTAATGTATGATTGAGGGGATCCTAACTCGTATGGTGGTCAAAATGCTACCCTCTAAGGAATATCAAGGTATAAGAGGAGAGGTAAGACTTGGTACAACTCGTACAAAAGGGTATGGCTGGCTTGCCCAATCGTATTTTGGACAGTATGGTTAAAAAAACCAAAAAGTTTCTTAAGGCCAAGATCTTGGGTTTTTCATTCTCCCCCTCTTAGGATTGTTCCTCATCGAATTATGGATAAGGAAAACATATTCACAAGTTAACACATTAACACACATCAAACCAACCTTTTACCACGTTTAGAACACAAGGCATACAGGATACAACACACATCATGATCTTCATCAATCGACTATTCATTTCATTGGCTTTGGGATTTAAACACATTATTTATCAAAAACACTTGATTAATTCGAAGCTTAGGGACTTGAAACCATTGTCAACAAAAGACATACCTCAAATCAAGAATATTAACACATACCTCGATCATGAGTTTCCAAAATGGGAAGAAAATATGGATACTTGGACTTTATGTCCTCCGCCTCCCAAGTAGCTTCCTCGGACTATTGGTTCCTCCATAGAACCTTCACCGAAGCCACTTTTTTCGTTCGTAACTGACGAACTTGAAAATCCAAGATCCTCACCAAGATCTCCTCATAGGACAACGAGTCTAAAATGCCAACATCCTTTAAGGGAACAACCAAGGAAGGGTTACCTAAACATCTTCGCAACATAGAGCCATGGAAATCCAGGGAGATGGAGTTCAATCTAAATGGCAACTCCAAATCATAGGCAACATTTCCAATATTTTCAAAATCAAATAGAAATAGGAACCAACATAATGTGGAATACGCTTCCCTTCTTTACCAATCTGTATCACTCCCTTCATGGGATAAACCTTCAAGAATACCCAATCGCCAATAATAAACCCTAAATCTCATCGCCTTACATCCACATAGGAAATTTGCTGACTTTAAGTAGTTTTCAACCTCTAACGAATCACCTTCACCTTTTCTAAGTCCTGTGAACTAAATTGGGGTGGAGAAACTTACCCTCACCAACTTTCTACTACCTAATAGGAGGTCAACACTTCCTACTATACATGCCTCAAAAGGTGCCATGCTATTGCTACAGAACAAGTTTGGTTAAACTTATAACTTCCTGGAGACACACCACTACAAGTACTTGAGTCTAGCTATGTAACACCACGTCTATTTTCAAGCCTATTCAAAGCTAAAAGGAGTTAACTTAAGCCACTGGGCTATATTCCTTACATCCATCCCAAACACTACCCTGCTCCATTACCATTATCATATACAAATCAGAAATAGATGATATAGGAAAACTATAACCAACTATTATAGACAAAATTGCCAATATATGATTGAAAATTCAAAACCATAACACAGCTATGCAATAAAACAAATCATACACATGCCTTCCCAAGCCTTTTAAGGACCCAACACAACTATTTGTATATCTACCAACCGAATCATTAAAGTTTACAATTTTTATACCCGCTATATGATATATCCTTCCCAAGATCTAGCACCCTCTATCATTTCCACAAAGGTTTTCACCATCCACTCCTTTCCAAAACCTTAGTTCTAGAAGTCTCCCTGGAATCTCCCTCACTTAGGGACTTCTACATTTCCCCATTTTAAAACATCACCATGTTCCCTAAGCCACTACCATCCTAGCACAAGAAAATCATTAAGGAACCAAAGTATAAGAATTATCCATGCCATTCAAGGAAAGAAAAGATCCCCAAAACAAGACACGATACCATTGGCATGAAGGGTTTTATAGCAACCACCTAGGTCATAAGTGAGGCCTATCCCAACACAACATGCCAGAGGAAGAGTCCTTAGGATTGTACACCAAATGATACACCACTACATATACCATTGATAACACAATATAAGGTCAAGAATCATATGCGAGGAACCAAACGTATGAAAGATACGAACCATAGGAGTAATTTCTAATAGAATGCTTTTCAAACTAGTTTAGCGCCCCCTCAACTGAGCTAGGAGAGAATCGCTACAGTATACAACCCAACCTTCCCTTAGGGACCACTTCTAAAAGAAAATTTAAGATTAACCTTCGACACCTTCCTCCCATTACGCCAATAAGCACAACACTCCGCTCTAATGGGTATCACAGGGGAGGTACACTAGGGACACTTGGTCTTCCTCTACCAAAAACAATTCTATAAAAAAGGAATAAGAGTTGGACAAGAATCCAAAACAAGACCAGTTCCACCCTCAATCTCCCTATTCATCAAATCAAAGAATGCTATGGGGGAATTGGTCAACCCAAACGGCATGACTAAGAACTCGTAGTAACCATATCGAGTCCTAAAGGTGGACTTAGGGATATCCACTTCCCCAACCTTAAGTTGATGAAAACCTGACCTAAAATCATGATCACTTTTAGAGGAACACTTCCCAACATGAATTTGATCAAACAAATTGTTGATTCTAGGGAGAGGATACTTATTTCATAGGGTTGCTTTGTCCCACAAACAATAATCAGTGCATATATAAAAGAAACCATCCTTCTTATACATGAACAACATAGGAGTACTTCAGGAGACATACTAGGATGAGTGTCCAAAACAAGATCAACCCCAAAATTAATTTCCCTATCAGGAAGGATACCGAAAGGATCACCGAGGAAAACATTGAGAAACTTATTGACCATTGGAACGGGCTTTAGAGAAGAACCTTTAACCTAGACCAAACGATACAAACATTATTTTGAGATTAACTTATGCACTCTAAGATATAAAACGAATCTCTCTTTAGAAACCAAAGAACCATCTTTTTGTACAACGACCGGCTCATTAGGGATTATGAAAATGACCCTATGGGTCAAACAATCTAAGAAAGCATAACACGAATGTAACTAATCCATCCCCAGGACAACAACAAAATCAACCACGCCAAACTCTATCAAGTCTACAAGATCTTTTCTACCACTAACAAATACCACAGGCCCTATAAATCCTCTTAACAACCACAGAGTCTCCTATTGGGGTAGAAATAGAAAAGGGAATTGACAGACTCTCAAGGACAAAAACCAAGATGCACAGTCATGTGCAGGGTCATATAAGAAAGAGTAAACCCTAGGTCAAGCAAACATTACACATCACGAAGAAAAGTTTCAGCATACTCGCATCGGCATTAGAAGGTACCTCAAGCTCCCGAGGGATAGTAAGAGCATTGAGAGAGTCCCGACCAATATTAGAGCTAGAAGCAACACCCCTAGGTGCAAGAGCTAGAGAAGTGAAAACCAGTACTATTTTTGCCAAAAGGTAATTATTATAGGACACTCCTGTTGCATGTGACCTAATTGACCACATTTAAAACACTAATTCTTTCTTTCATCGCAATAACCACGGTGTGATCAACAGCAAAATTGATAATAAGGATAGGTGAATGAGGATTGGACCCATCTAACATAATGTTGGGCACCTTATGCCCTATGAGAATTACCAATTTGAAAACACCCGCCTCTCAATGGGTTTGGGTAGAAAACACTAGCCACAGAATGCAGGCTAGTCCCTGCCTAATAATTCCTCTTAGAACACCTTCCACCAACCTGAGCCAACCAAGTATTTTGAGGTGACAGAGGAGAAGTGTAATCACCAAAAATAGAGTTAGTGGGAATAGGTGGAACCCCTTAAGGACAGTTAGATGCGACGCCCCTTGACTGGATCTGAATCCCAGAAATTAGATAATCTTTTTCCATATTCCCTTAGTAGAGACAGAAGAGCTCGCTTGAACATCAGATCTTTTTTTATACATGATCTGAAAGATAAGCACACAAAAATCATAGGAATCCAAGACCCTACACTCTATATAGGTTGAGTTTGAAATACAAGAAAGGAAAACATTCCTTAATGTATCATACGTTATTTTTATAAGTATTGTGTGTTACACATACATAAAAGAGACTCTACTTAACACGGCTTTGTGGACTCCCAACTGACCATGAACCTAGGCTTTGATACCAACTTGACTCACCCCAAAACCAAGCCATGTCATATGGGCATCTTAAATCCAACTTTGACTGGAGATCACCCCACCAACCCAACCTAACCATCTATTCAATTCATAAGTGTCGGGTGAACTCAAACAAAATATAAAAGTAGCAGAGAATAAAGCTGATAGTCAACACTTAGATAATATCTAGCATTTTATTAATGGCTACAATCTTGCCAATATACCCAAGTCCACAGTCATCCACAAAAGCCTTTACAAATTTGATGTCTAAATATGTCGGGACATGCCACCGACAATAGCCAATACTAAGTCATAATAAATCAAGTTTATGACTTAAAGCAAAAGACTAAGAAATGTATACCTTTCGGAGATTGGAAGCTCACCATGTCAATTTCAACAGAGGATCAGCACAAATACTTGGTCATTATGTAGAAAAAGAAAAAGAAGCTCCAGAACCTATGTCGTATGGGAACATAGCATCCAGAGATGGTTAAAGTTTGGAGCGCTAGCATGTATCTCAAAAATAAGGATAAAATAGCACATTAGATCAATCCAAGTTAAACCATCATATGAAATCACATTTATATTAACTTAGGCATATATAAAGAGACACACATATATTTTTATATATGTAGCATACCAAGTCATGGAAAGAGTTATAGAAATCATTCTTAAAGTATTCATTAATAAGACATGGAGTGAAGAACTTTCAACCTTTCACCTTACCGATTCTAAAACCTTGAACTTCCCCGTTACATTAGTCAGGGGGATCCAAACATCCAAATAACTCAATCAATTTAGCCCATTCAACTGACTCATTAGGCAGGACTCAAACCACAAGACATCTCCTTAGACTTGGGACTCAAACCACTAGTCATTTCATTGGGTGAGGGACTTAAACCACAAGCCATCTCATTGAACTAGGGACTCAAACCACTAGTCATTATATCTGAATAGGGACTCAAAAAACTATTTGTTCCATTGAGCAGGGAACTCAAACTATAAGCCATTGATTAGACTAGGGACTCGAACCGCTGGTCATTTCATTGGGTGAGGGACTCAAACAACAAGCCATTCATTAAACTATAGACTCGAACCACTAGTCATATGGACTCGATCCACTAGTCATATGGACTCGAACCACTAGTTATTTCATTTCCATTATTAGACGACAATTGAACTCTTAACCCTTCTTTGTTCATGCATTAACATCCATTCAATCCATTTCATATTTATTAGTTTGAACTATTTACCCACATCAAAACCATGCGAGAGCATAAGGTCTTCATGGAAGTATTCATCGATTTACCACTTTATTAGACCAATGCCTTCATTCAAATCATCATTTAATTCAAATTATAGTCATCAAGACCTTTACCAGACATTCAAGTTTCATTAGCCTTTCTATACCGCACTTTAGTTCCGCACATAATTAAAGTTCATGTTTAGGAAAATAAACCCCTTTCTTAGCCATCAACTAACATGGTCATAATTTAGCTAATTATATGGCTAGAAATATCATTTCAATACCATTTATCAACCATTTATACTTATTGGGACATCACACCATCTAAAGTAATAACTTAAACCATTACATGATTAACAAGTTTCTTACCAACTATTTACCAAGAATTCGTATTCATTATGACTCAATACATGGAAACAATGCCTTTACCAACCTCTTATAAAGTATTCACGTTCATTCTAACACTAAGATACCCCATTCATGTTCACTAGACAAATACCATAGTTCAACAAACCATTAACATGTGACTAGACATTTCATGTATATATTTTTACAAACACCTTGTGTGCATACCTTTATCAAGGCCAAGTTAATGGTGGAATTTATTAATACTAGGATCAATCAAGACCCATTGGTTAAACAACATACAAGAAATACCCACACATGCAAATCATCATCAATAACATGTATAAACACAAGTCTAAGCAAAAGTCAACATTATCCATCATTAGGCAACAAAACTCTTTTTATTTTATTTCAAAATCACCTTGTGAACTTACTAATAAAAGTGTTAAAAATATAGGCTTAGAATTATTTATCAAGAGTAAGAGATAAATGCCTTATACAAGTTGATTTACTAAGAAAAACTTGACTCCTCCTACCCCTAAGACGAACTCTCTTGAAATCCTGACCTCCAAATCTTCCAAAGTGTTTGAGAGAGTGTTTTGGATATTTAATCCCCTCAAAATGTGTTTTAGAAGGCCATATACACATATAGTGAGGAGACTTAGGGTTTTGGAGTCAGGAAATGACCATAGGGCCCTTAGTTAAAAGAGGGAAAATGGCCACAATGTCTGGTACGACTCACTTGAGTCAATCATACCCTAGGGTACGAGTGGTACCCTAACTCATACCCTAGGTTTCACCTAGGTCCCATATACTTGTTAGGGTACGAATACACACCCCTAATTCGTATTCAAAGGGTATGACTTGAACCCTAAACCATACCCATAAACCTTGCCAAAAATAGTCTATTCTACTCCAAGTGTGATGCACTATATGACTTACCTAGGTACGACTCATACCATAGTGTACGATTGAGGGGATCCTATCTCATATAGTGGATAAAATGCTACCCTCCAAGGCTACTTAAGGTACGATAGAGGAGGGAAGATTGGGTACAACTGGTACACAAGGGTACGAGTGGCTTGCCCAACCGTATCTTTGACAGTATGCTAAAAAAAAACAAAAAAATTTTGGAAGGCCAATATCTTGGGTGTTTCAAAAATGGTGAAGAAAAAGAGAAAAGAATTTATATACCTAGCTGCCAAGTGCCACTAAAGCAAAAAATGGCTTCTTTAGAAATCACCGCTTAAGCAATCAAGTACCACTTTAGTGATACCTACTTTGAATTCTAGTCAGCTAACGAAGACAAGGGTCACTTTAGTGCCCCTCACTTAAGCTAATGAGGGATGGTAAAATGCCCTTACCAAGCAGGTAGCCAGTCCGCTAAAGCGACCAAGTGGAACTTTTGATCCCACCGCTAAAGTGGCCAAAATGGCACTTTAGCGGTAACACCAGCTGGTGGTGCACCAACAAAAATTAGAAAATTTCCAAATATCTGTAGGCCCCTTGATATTCATTCAGGATCTTAAGAATGCAAATAATCTATGCTACCCTATCAAATTCAATGCCCAGACTCAATGGACATATCAATTTTTTGAAAAAACATTGTTTTCTCAGAATTGACCCCCAAGACGTATTTACCTAACTTTTTGAATGGAGTGTCAAAATAAGATACAAAAGCCGTCAAACCACATCAACCATGTTACCAACCAAAAATCAATGTTTCAAGTATACTAGTGAAGTTCATTTTGCTATCCCACACATAAATCAAAAGGTGCTGACCAAAGTAAACTAATAAGCCTTTTCTACTATCAACAGTCATAATCTCGCATAAATAAAACTAAAATGCATGAAGAACTGTACCAATCATCCTCATACCTCAGAAACCCAAAACTGCAACCACGGGGAGGGGTAAAATAGTTAAATTACACAATAATAAATATTTCACATAAATCACCAAATATAAGGTCATTATCTTATCCACCACTAAGAATCTGGTTCATCCCCGAACTAAAGGCAATAGAAATACCTAATTCATTGAAAAGTTGGGGATTACACATATTAGAATCGACCTACTAAGCAGACTTATCGATAGGTTGATGTCTCAACTAAACCTTAACCACCCAAATATCTCAAGAATGCAATCATTTAACATCCTTGGTTAGAATAGAGATGGGCTCCTCAACAAAAGATCATCGCTCATCTAATTGGACAGAGTCCCAACAAATAACATGAGACACATCTGCGATTTAATGTCGAAGCATAGAAATATGAAAAATTGGATAAATAGTTGATAAATTGGGGGAAATGCTAACTTTTATGCCACCTACCAAGTAGTTCAAAGGATCTCAAAAGGCCCAATATACCTAGGAATAAGCTTGACCCTCTTCCCAAATCACATCATGCCCTTCTTGGGCGACACACGAAGAATGACATAATCACCAATACTTAATCTCAAGGTACGAAGTCTACGATCTGTATAGCATTTCTGTCTACTATGATATGCTTTAAGTTTATCCTAAATAAACCAAAATCTATCCGAAGACTCATAAAGCAAGTCCATACCTCAATGTCTATATCAAAAAATCTTAAACCAGTTAATTGGAAAGTGATAATGCCTACCTTACAAATCCTCTAAAGGAGCCATCTAGGTACTGGAATAGTAGTTATTATTATAACAAACTCTGCAAAATCTAGATATTGCTTCCACTGACAACCAAAGTTCATCACCTAAGACTAGAGAATATCCCCAAAAATCAAAATAGTCCACTCTGACAAACCATCGATCTAGGGGTGAAATGTTATATGAAGATCAACTAGGGTACCTAATTCCTACTGAAAAGTCTTCTAAATGTAAAATGTGAACACTGAACCTCGATCTAAGATGATAAATACTGGAACACCATAAAGATAAACTATCTCATGAATGTAGATACGAGCCAACCTCTAAACACTAAAGGAGATATAAATCGAAATGAAATAAGATGATTTGGTCAATCGATCCACGATGGCCCAAAGTATATCAGAACCATAAGAAATATGAGACAACCCAGTCATAAAGTCTGTAGTGATTTATTCTAATTTCCACTCAGGAATTAGTTACCTCTAAAGAAAACCACTAGGTCTTAAATTCTCGACCCTCACTTGTTGGCAACGTTGGTAATGATTTACTAAATCTGCTACATCCTTCCTCATACCACACCACAAGTTATGTTGTCCCAAATCTTGATACATCTTATTCACTCCCAGATAGATGAAATAACAAAAATAATGATTCTTCTCAAAAATCAATCTAATACAATAATCTAGTCTTGACATACAAACTTAGGCCCTAATCCTCAAAAGACTGCTAGAATTAAATGAGGTTTCCTTAGCCTCACCACTCAACACGTTATCCCAAATCTTTCTAAATCCAACATCATCAAATCAATGAACCTAAATTTGCTCTACTCCATCAAGGAAGACCTAGCCTCCACAAATACCAAAACATACCTAGGTGTTAAAATACTAATCCTAACCATCTGGTTAGCCAATGACTAAGCCTCTAAGGATACAGGCCTCTCCTAGGTTAAAATATGTGCCATGATACCCATGCTAGTTGACTTTTATCTCAGGCATTTTCAACCATATTAACCTTGGCTAAATTATAGAAAATAGCCAAGTAATAATCCTTAAGTTAACTTAAGACAATGACGCTGCCTCATATTAAGATTTTACTGGGGGAAGAAGTACTGAAGGATATGATAATCCAAGAAAATCTCACAATTGACTCCATACAAGTAGTGGCTCCATAACTCAAGAAAAAAACAACCACACACAACTCTAAATCATGGGTAGGGTAATTCCTATTAAGAGGCTTTGACTAACGAGAAGCATACCCAATCATCTTACCTTCCTGCATTAACATAACACTTAATTCAACACCTGAAGTATCAAAGAAGATGGTGAAACCTATGCCTTCCTCAGGAAAAGTCAAGACAGGAGCTGGAGTCAACAACTTCCCAAACCCTTGAACTCTCACCTCACAAGCCTCAAATCACTCAAAGGAAATCTTCTTCTGAGTCAACTTTGTCAAGTAGCTACAATAGATGAAAAACCCTCTATAAAACACTGATAGTAGCCTGCTAAACCAACAAAATTCTGAATCTCTATTGGAGAAGTAGGACTAGCATGACCACGAACCACTATAATCTTTTTTGGATCAACCATAATACCATCCTTGGTTAGCACGTGACCCAAGAAAAAAATAGACTCCAACAGAATCTCATACTTGGAGAACTTAGTATTCAATTTCTCATCCCTTAATCTTTGAAGCACAATCTGCAAATGCTTCTCATGATCGGCCTCAAAATTTGAATAAACCAAAAATATCATATGTAAATACAATATAAAAAATGTTAAGATATGGCCAAATTACCCAATTCATCGAATCCATGAATGCGGTCGGGCCATTCGTCAAACTAAAGGACATGATCAAGAACTCATCATGACCGTACCAAGTCCAAAAAGATGTCTTCAAAATATTCAAAGCTCTAATACTTAAATGGTGGTCCCAAACCTTAAATAAATTTTTAAAGCGACCAAAGCACCCTGATGCTAGTCAAATAAATTATTAATACGAGTAAAAGTATACTTTTTTGTAACAATCACCTTTTTCAACTATAGATAATCAATACGCATATGCATAAACCCATTCTTTTTCTTCACAAACAAGAGTAGGTCAAATAAACCCCTTATCCAACATCTCTAACAATCAATCTTTAAATTTCTTTAAATTTGTTGGGGCCATCTTATAAGGTGGAATAGAAATGGATTTGGTTCCCAGCTCAATATCGATAACAAAGTCAATATAATGATCTGGAGGCATACCAGGTAAATTTCTAAGAAAAATATTCATGAAATCATGAACAACATAAATAGAATCCAAGGAAGGAGGCAAAGAAACACTATTACGAAAAATATGGTCTAGATAAGATAAACATCCCTTCTCATCCAAGACAACATGATAAGGTGCTAACCAATCCCCTTTCTTAAGACCTAAATAAAGCACACCCTTTCCAAGCTACCCTTGGCATACCCGGTGAAGCTAAAGTCATAGGCTTAGAATAATAATCTCTAAGACAACATGATAAGGAACTAACCAATGCATACCCAAGATGACATCAAAATCTACCCTATTAAGGAGAATTAGATCTACCTAAGTCTCATGCATAACTAAAGTCACAACACTAGATTTATTCACTCGATCCACCAATAAAAAGTTTCTTATAAGGGTAGATACATAGAGAGCTACATCAAGAGGATCATATGAAGAATCAAAACCAAATTAAAAAGATGCAAACACATAGAAGAAAGTCAATCTCGCATAAAATAACATAGATGCTGATATAAAACAAATAGTGATGATACCATTGATGATAATATCGAAGGCCTTTACCTTCTAGGTATAACATAGCATTAACCACATCCACCACCCAACTGATTAGCCCCTTGACCACTACTACGGGAACTACTTTATTTGCCTTTTAAACCTCTAGAAGGACCTCTACCCCTTATATCTAATATAGGAGCAGTTTTGAAAGAACGGTAGGAAGAGTCTATGGCCACATAGCCAGTCTCATCACACACATAGAAAACTATATAAATCAACTCAATAGAAGACGATATGGTTGAACTAGGACGACCACTCAAAGTTGCTAATATATAAGACCCACTACTTGAACTCTACAAGGTTGCCTACACTTGTATACCATGATATACATGGAAGCCTCTAGAATCTCTACCTCAAGAAGTGTGACCTCTAAACTCACCCTAACGATACACCTTCTTTGTGCCTATATGAGATACTCAAAAACTGAACTCATTCATCTAAGCACAATTCATTGTACTCTAAAATGATGCCCCATTCACTACCATCTGAGCAATAGATACCTTTAGAGAAAATCTAACCCTTCTATGAATTTTTGCATCTTCTCAAAATTAATGGAAATAAAAGAATAAAAATATTTATACAAGGCATAAAAGCATGCCTTATGCTCCGCAGCAATCATGAAGCCCTACTCTAAGATATTGAACTCGTTTCTTATCTGATCCATTAAACTAAAAGTCACATACTTATCTAAAAAACCTCAGCAAACTATCCCAAGTAATCTCTTATGAACCAAGAGGTCAGAAGGTAATAAGTGACCTCTACTAATCTCTAGTTATATCTCGCAACTGATAAGTATTATACATAACCCCATGCGACTCAAACGAAAAAAGGTTATAAAACTTCTCATGAGAATCCATCAAGAACTCATAGGTATCTTACAAAACCACTAAATATTAAAGGACCTAAATGTATAAATATCTCAAACCTCTTCTGATCCTCTAAAGACATAACTATACTCACAATAATAGGAGGCATAGTAAATTTGGTTGGCTGAAAAGCCACCTGAGGTGGTAACATATAAGAAGGATGTATTCTAGATCTCGAAATACCATACTCAGATACAGGAATTGATGAAGGAATAATACTTTTAGTTTGGAGTACTATATGCAGCTATCGGTATAATAGAAGGATCCAAACTCAAAACTAGAGGAACTCTATAGAAGACTCTAGCATAGATAGGGGTACCATACTGAAAGTTGGAAGAACACTAGGTGCACTCACAAGAGCACCCTCAAAATGGGTCCACAACTAATCAAAAACCCTTTTAAGACTGGAGTAGAAAAACCCTGTGGGACTAAGATAGGCCTTATAACTCTAAAATGCTCAACCTGAGGCTCAGAGGAAAGTCCCCTAGGGTTGTTTATAGATAGGGAAATTTGTTATGCCCTCCCTCTACCTCAAGCCTATCCATGACTTGTAACTTGCCCTTAGGGTTGGGCTCACTCCTCAGATAAAAGCTCTACATCTGTGGCCTCACAAGATCTATTCCTCACTATCTTCGCAGGAAAGAGTGAAATATTATTTTTAACATAAGATATGAAGGGATTCGCACAATAAGGAACAAAATAATAAAGCTTCTTAAAGAAGTGTCATAGCCTATCAAAGAATGATTATGACATTTACGTACCGATTCTTGAGACTCCACTCAACAGACTCTGTTCTTACATTGATGATACTAATAAAAACCTGGATGTCAATTTATCATGAACCCAAAAACCAAAGGTCATGATGGCACTTGTTGCAGTAAGCCTTGACAAGTAACCCTATTATCCAAACTGATATAAAAAGAAAAATAAATACTATAAACCCAAGGTAAGGCTTCAATATGATAATAGTGAAAATACAATCAATATACCAAACTAAATCCCAAAACTAGATGTCATATTGTAAGAACTACTCAATACATTTTGGAATGTCAAGGATTTAATAATAGACTAAAAAGGATCAAAATCTACCTCAAAATATTAAATAAGATATGTAAATAGATAGGTAGAGGTACAAGGACAATTCCGGAAGAATATGATGCCTCTACCTCAATATTCTCTAAATGCTACCTGAGTTAGCTATCCATACGGTATACTTGTACCTAGATCTGCACAAAAAGAGTGTAGTAAGAATGAATATGGTCCACTTGCACTCATTAGGTATCATAGCCTGACTGAGTAAATTATAAAAGAAAGCATATAAACACAAACTATGGGCACGTCACCTGTAATGAGAAAATATCCCAAATAGTAGCTCGTACCATCTCCATTAACAAGTGGTGAGTGATGTATGTTCTACTAAAGAACTAAAATTCTAAAAACCAACTCAAACTATTCTAATTTTGGAAGCTAAAGAAAAATATTTTTCTATTTTTAAACTTCTTAAAAAATATTTTCACAATTTCTCAACTAAAGCAACTATAAGAAAAAGGAACCCTTCTACAATATTTTACCTTAGCAAATATTTGAAGACCCCACCCCATAATAAAAGACATTCTTATCCCCAACACGTTTTCAAAAATAAAATAATGATTAGAAATACTCCTTAATATAACAGATTGATTTTGTGAAACTTCCATTTGTATATGTTTTGACCATTTTACCTTTCTCTATGGTTGCTTGTTTAAATTTTTGGTGGGTGGGGATGATCTTTATGGTTACCAAAATATGTTTTGAGTGTGATGCATATATTATGGGAGCACAATAACAGCATAATAGACACATTGACACTCCTCGCAAAAAAAAGAGTTCATTAAAAAAGTTAGTACTTAAATGCAAAGGTTAATGCGTGTAATGCCTAATAATTTAGTTATGAGTTGTATGAGGCTGAAAAGATTCATTAAGGATTTAAAATTGGAGGAATCAACACTTCATCATACTTTTATGGATGTTTTCACTATTTAGAAGAGCACATTAGAGTTATGTGAGGATATAAACAAAAATTCAGATCATGAGTTGGGACATAATGGACCTCACTCTAAGAATTTTTCCACATTATGTTTGGATAGTAAGATATTATTCAAGATATCTGAGCCTATAAAAGAGTGAGAAAAGGAGGAAGAATATGTCTATATTCTTGAATTTGTTGTGCCAAAATCAAGGAACTACATTCTTAACTTAAAGGCCAAGAGTTGCAACATGCCACATCTATTTTTTGGTTCCTTTATTTTCATACTGCTTATCCTTGAGCGTATTAGAAAATTGGAGAAAAACATATGGGTACAATTTGTATGTTTAGAGTGTAAATAGAAGAATTAGAGGCAAACTCTTTGTCTGCCTTGATGGAGTATGAGTAATCAAGGTACTCGCATTGTTCCACGATGTTAAATTAAGCATTTCATGGGAGGAAACCCACATTCTTGTATGTGAGGTATGAGTAACCAACCTAGCCAAGTCATGTCACAAACTTAAATAAAGTGTTGTTTGGGAGGCAACCCAAGGTATTTTATTAAGTTTGTGGTTGTGTTTGTTTTTGTATAATTTATGTTGGATATCCGCACCTAGGGTACCATAGTTATGCTCCTAACTCTTTATTTTTCTAGTGGGTTAATGCATTAGTGACAAATCATGATTATAAGTTAAACGTGGGGCTACTTGTAGGTCTAGATGTCCTTTTGGGTTTTTTATTTCCCTATCTCTTTTTGTGGAGTTTTGTTCTTAGTAAAGCTGACATATATAGAACGTATTGTGTTTTGTTGTATGATGTTTCTATTTAACTAGGTGAAAAATGAGGACCTAAGGTAGTTGATGTATTTTGTTTGTTTGTACTTAAAGTTTTTTTTAGAAAATGATACCTGTCAGAAAAATTTATTTTTGAACTGTGTCATGTATATATATGTAACCAGTGTGAATCTCATTATGACATTAGGATTAGAGATATAATAATCACAGCTAACATTTGCACAAACCAGATAGATAGTAGTTTGTGATTCAACCCTATGCCATATGTGTGTGAGATACTACTTGTTCCCTTTATGTATGGACTCTAGAACTTGCCTGGTTAATCTTTCCTAGGTTGTAGGATAGTGGATCAAGAAAGGATCATAGGCCATTCTTTAAATTCATCGACTTTTTGGCTAAATGATCGTCCAAATATGAATAAGTTTATTGTGATCCCTAATTTAAGGATGTATCCACTATTTTCCTTATTTCACCTTTTACCTTCCCTTTTTTGTTATAGTGAACATATTTTGGCCCTAGTCCTCCATGGATATTGGGTAGCTGAACTTAGGCAAATTTCCTAAGTTGAGAGTGGCTATCATAGAGGTGTGTGATTTGAAGTGGGTATGAAGAAGGACAAATATGAGAAAAAAAAAGTAGGGCTAGTTGTGATAGAAAAAGAAAAAAAAGAAACAAAAAAAGGAGAGAAAATTTGAAAAAAAAAAAATTTTAATAGAAAAAAAAAGAATAAAAGAAACCACACCCAACTTGAATGAGCTGTAAAAGAATAAAAGAGAGGAATAAGGATGGAATAAAAGAAATTAGCTGATAAGTCGACCCCTAACATAAGTGTAGTGCCAAGGAAGCTTAGTCACTAAATTCCCATATGTACCATACCAACCCCTAAGCCTACATTACAAGCTGAGTAGAAACCTCTAGTGATCCTAACCCGACTGTCTGAAAACTAAGGTCAAGAAAATAAGGCAAAACCTATGATATTCCGTGCACATTATTTGAATTTCTTTGTAAGTGTGAGTGTCTCATAATCATCCTATCATTAACATACATGATTTTATTGAGTGATTAGAACTTCTTTGTTCTAAGGGCACATGGGTTGTGTTGCTAACTACTTATTTTTTGGGTAGTGTAACTTATACATAAGCATGATGGTTTATTGCTAATGTAATGCCATAGCTTAATTCCTTTGTCTCACATTGTTGTAATACATTGATATCCATATAGTTGGTTCTGAAAAGTTAAAGTAGGAGGGGGTGATGTGTTCTTGAGCTTAAATTTAAGTGGACTTTCATATATATCTTAGGTTTCTCTTGGTTAAGCAAAGTTGTATTGTTTTGTTGTGATTTGTTGACTGAGGACATGCAAATGTTTTAAGTTTATGGTGTCGATATGCTATGGATTCATAGAATTTTCAATACTTAGAACCAAGAAATTTGCTAGTACTTAGGTATATTTTTGTAACGACCCGAGACTAGCCCCTAGTCATCACATGGTGCTTGGAACCACTAGTGATCCCAAGATAACCCATGAATTGGTATAATATTAAGCAACTGAATTATAGCATAATAAATAGATGTTCTGCTGTGCAGAAACATAATCATACTAAAAATGTGAACTAGATACAATACTAATAAAGCTTTACGATCTGATAAATCTGAAGGATGAAACTTAAATTACATGATTGACTTTAACTGGCATCTATGAAGCCTCTACTATACTGACTATAGATAGCTAGTAAATGCCTTCAACTACCACTAATCAATACACATGAAAATAAATAAACTATACATGAACTAAAACTGTCTAGAGTTCAAGAAGTAGGAGAACTCATCACCTATTGGCTGGAATCTGCAACTGTCTGATCATGATGCATAGGCTATAACTGATACCTACATTATGAGACAATGCAGTACATAAACATATATATATGGATCAATACTTCTAGAATGTACTGAGTATGCAGGGGTGAATGCAATAAGTAAAACTAATTTCATACGTAATAGGAAAACATGCATGCTAAGTGTAAGTAGACTCACCATAGGCTGGAATAAATTGAAAACTAAAATATCTTAAAGAACGAGGGACAAATATTCTCTGATAAGATGGTGAATCTCTACACAGAGTTTCTGTAAACTTGCTTTAATGATATAAGTATAACTAATGCTGGAATATGATAAAACATAGATACTATATGAATACTGGGTCTGAAACTTTGTGATGGATGTAGACACCTAATTTTGTCCCTCCCAAGTCCAATTTTATTCATTTTTACCTCACTTTATTGTACCTCATCCATGTAATTATATCCCACAAAAATACAAAAAAAAATAACAACCCTTAACATGATCCCTAACAAATTCTATCTTGTTTTAATTCTATCCTAAGCAACTTTACGCCTCATCCTAACAACCTACCCAATAAAAAGACAACACCTCACCCACCACCCAGGTGACCCTTCCCCCTCTTTTTTTTTCAAAAAGAAAAAATATACGTGGGACCCACCAAAATTCCCACATCATAACAAATCCATGCCCATTATATACGTACAAATGACAAAAGAAAGAGGGGAGGGCCATTTGAGGGGACCACTAGGGGATTCCTTTTCTTTACAATATATACACACTAAAATAGCGTGAGAGAAGAGGGACTCCATTTTTTGTCTTCTTTCTTTTCTTTCTTTGGTTCAACATATAGACACCCATATTCAACACACATAGAAAGTAGACACATGACCGGAGGTGAATTAAAGAAAGAAACAGTAGGAAGAAATTGGGAGAAGGGCAGCTCCGACGAGGGAGATAAAGGTTAGGATAGTCGAGAAAGAGATAGAATGAGAGAGGATTCAGGAAGGAAAAAAATAGTATCACAACTGTTAAGCTCGCCAGAGCTCCGGTGACACTACAACAGTGGTTGGACGAACCCCCAAATGATCAAACTCGACCCAATTCTGCCTGATCTCGGTGAGTTCCATCGGAAAATGAGAGAAATAATAAAAAGGGCATATGAATTTTAGTACTAGTTTCATGTTGATTTCTTGATTCTGATTCGGGTTGGAAAAATAGAGAAAAAAAGTATATCAAGATTGGGTTTGTTGGTTGAGGTTCGATTCAAAGTTCATCGGCGTGGACTCTACCGAATTTAATTAAAATAATACATTGAATTGAGAAAGCGTTAAATCGAGATCTAATTCTACTCTTTTCCTCCTTTTATCTCCTCGTTTACTATATTTGGTGTGTTGGATTGAATATCATGTGTTGCTTGATCCTTGTTGATGATGAATAGTGATTTGTTTTGATTCGTGGTCGGTTCCTTTTATTATAGATTGCATGGTGAAATGGTATCTCGTTTGAGAATATAAATTAATTTGGGGGTAAGAATTGAAAACTTGACATAATTAGTGAACTTTGGTTAGTTTGATTCATTGATTGTTTTACTTGAAATGAACGTTAATTGAACTTGGTAGTATCATGATACGTCGGTTGGTTTAGGTAAACATATGTCGGATAGGCAAAGTTTAGAATTTGTGGCTTTGGTTGAATGTTGGAAATTCCATAGAATTTTTGAAATTTTGTTGAATAGTTAGATTTTTCCGCACTAATTAGGTATTCATTTGGCCGGGGAATGCGTCAAGGGATTTGTATTGATATATCTAGGGAAAGCCCTGAAGTATCTTGTACTTGAGAACGACGCACGATCAAGGCCCAGAACATCGGGTTGAGCATTAGTCTAGGATTAGTTTATAATATGATTTATTTTACGTATTTTTCTACTTTGGATTGCATAATTGGACTGGACTTTTATATTTTTTGGGATTCATTTTGTTTGACATGTTTGATTGATTTTTTTATGTGTTTTGTGTGGTTTATGCACTCGTTAGTGTTAAAATAGCTGATACGCTCCACCAAGCAATCGTGGTCGAAGCACGGGATTGGGGGGTGCCTACCACCTTTTTCTCGGTCAACAAATTCCTTAGCCAGAATCTCTATTTGCGGATCAATTTTAGAGTCAAAATATTTTGAAAAAGATTTTTCAAAGGTGACTTGGCACACCCGATTTATGCCGAGTGGCGAATTTGAATAAAAAATGTTAATAATTTTTTTTCCAAACTAATTTTCAATATATTGTCACTTTAATAATAAAAACCCTTTCGAACTTAAAAATCTGATCTTTTTGGTAACAAAGTAGGTGTGACAGCTCTGGCCACTCTGCTAGGGATTTTTCAAAATTTGAGCTTATTTTTTAGAGTTGTATCGGCTTAGTTTTGCACTATAGGTGTATGGACATTTTATTTGTATTATTTTGTGTTATTGTTTATCATTATTGAGTTCCTACGTGCTCTTTGTTTACAGTTTTTATCATATATGTTACAATTTTATATCTGGCGTCACGTGCATAATCCGAGTCATTCTTTCTGTAATAAGTCCTAGAGTGCACGTTGTGCATACATACCCTAGTTTAGTCACCCTTATTTTAAGAGGAAAAGCCGTCGGACGTATGGAATGGGTGGAAAGCAAAGAAGCCACTATCGACCATATGCTCCCCAAATAGCCTTGTTAGTAAACACCAGCGTAGGTCAGCCTTTAGGTCATGCTTATCTGCATCATATTGAGTCCTAGTAGGACTCATGTGGCCCTTTGTAGGAGACTCACGTCTAAAGCCTCTCTATGTACTAAATGTTGTATATTTCAGGGTAATATGGTCATTTGACGGATTGATTTAGGGGAAAGCTTGTGCAAGAATTAAAGAAAGTGTATAGGTAAAGAAAAATTGAAAATTGAAAAAAAGAGAGAAAAAAGAAAGAAAAAGCGAGTCGAAAAGAAAAAAAAGTGCTTCGTAGTTTTTAGAGTTCTTTATGGCTTTTGTTTTTCACAGTCCAAAAATTCAAAAATATTTTGTACCTTTCCTACTCATTTTCTCGAAAAAACATCAAAAAGATTTCCCTTTTGTTTCGTTAGTAAGCATTCATAATTCGAAAATTTCAAAAAGATTTTTCATTCATAGGAGTTTTTACAAAAAGAAAAATTCAAAAAAAAAAAGATTTGATCTTCATCGGTGTAGTCGTGTCTCTCAAGTCAAGGTTTTGTTTGTTCTTTAATCCTTAATTTTCTAACCAGGACGAACTATGTACCCCTGATTCTCCTCTTTCGGGATGTGAGATACGTAGATAGCCTATTATTGGTTCGGGGATCTTATTTGAAAAAATCCAAAAATATTTTCTTCACTCTTTATTTAGAGTAAGTGTTTCATTTACATCTTTAAAAGAAAACTGCAAAAAGATTTTCCTTTAACAGGTTTAGGTTTCATTTTCATATGAAATTTAAATCTGAAAACCCAAAAATAAATTTCTTTTGTAATCATAGATTTCACTTTGTCTGGAGATGTTAAACCTGAAAAATTCAAAAATATTTTTCGTCAATTTTTTCGACAAATTGTTATTTTGTTTTCTTCTTAAAGTTTCGAGAAAAAGAAAAAAAAAAGAAAACAAAGAGTTCTATTGGCCATTTTGGCAATATTTCACGAACTACGCACACCTGATTCTCCTCTCTTGGAAGTGAGATACATAGGCGTCCTTTTTCGGTTCGGTGATCTTTTCAAGAAAAAAAGAAGAAAATAGAGGTTTTGAAAAAGTGTTAAACTCTAACATATTTGCTGTTTTTTTTGTTGAGTCAGTTTAAATTGGTTGGTTTGTGGCATTCTAGATGGTCCTTCATATCATACCAAATCCAAAGGGTTAGTTGTGTCCAACAAAGATTTAGAGAGTGACATCATGGATCAAATAAAGAATCAGGAAAATGAGAGTTTGAAGTAAGAGATTAGCAGGCTAACACAACAAATGACAGCAATGCATCGAGCTTGGGCCAGTAGGTTGCCACCTCCTCCATTTCCCTTTATTGATCCTACAAATACCTGAGGTTTTCCACCAAAATCTCAAAGTCAGTTTTCTACTGTTGTTGATGCACCGCAACATGACTCATAATTCATTCCAAGCCAAAAGAATCTCAATACTTCCACCACTTTTCCTCTAGCTCCTCAGCATAAGCCTGCTACATTCACAACACCGCATGTCGTCTGTGATGTTGTTGCTCAATCCTCTACTGGGACTTCCAAATTGGTTTGCCCAACGGTTGTGCGTCCCCATGCTGCTAGTGAACCTATATTCAATACTCTTGCTGATCATTGTTATACTCCTCAGCCTTCTTTTAAGTTAACTGGACAACCAAAATTTCTTAACAAGAAGTCTAGTATGCCAGAAGAGTCAGAGAAAATGGTTGAGAAAATGAAGAGTGCAAAAAATGCTATGAAAAATTCTCTAGGACCTACGGGTAAAGAAGATGTTTCATACAAAGACTGAGGCATGCCTTCAAGTGCTAACCTTCCTCCAATCTTTGAGATATCAAAATTTGGGAAGCAATGAGTTAAACATGAGGACCCAAAACTTATTTGTTGAAGGGATATGTTTGATCATTTTGGAAGTTCTTGTCATGCTGATATGAAAACCAGTGGATAAGTTGTCAGGAGCAATTAAGAACTCACACTTCTCCCTCTTAGAAAGAGGTCTGGTAGTTTGTTTTGTTTTATTTTCTGTTATCCAAATTATTTCGGGGTTGTATTTCGGGATCTATCTTGTTTTGTCCATTTGTCGTTATGTTCAAACCCATCTATCTTTCATTTTACTTAAATAAAGTGTCCCTTTTTTCTTTGTGTTTTAAATATGTTTTTTTTGTTTTCATTCCATAGTACATTTTATGTTGACTCTAGTGATATGACATGCTAATGGAATTTTCAGCTAGCTCTTAAAATCCAGTTTAACCATGAACATTGAATCAGAGGTTTAAAGTGAGAAAAAGAGAGCATCTGAGAAAATAGGTAGAGTGCTGAGACATTTAGTGACAAGTTCAAGCCTTTTTTGAAAATTAATGTCATTTATTTTGAGACTCACAAGAATAACTTGGTCATCAATTGTAAGGAATGCCTCAATTAGGTCAAACAGTGGATGCGTGATCCTATATCAAGTGGGACAGAAAGAAAATCAGCTCCACAAAATCATGAGTCATTCAATGTAAGAAATGTACAACAAAGGTGGAGTTATATGCTAGAAATGCACAGAAGAAGAAGCGACGCATAGAATCAGTCAAAGTTAATGTTGTGTAAGATGTCGCACATGATCTTCATCTCTAATTTTCATATTACATGATGTGTACTGGCATTTTTAAGGATTGATATGACGAAGGCATTTCATTTTGTTATCCAAACATTGTGTCATCCTTTGTTTACCGAATTTGAGCTTTAGTGTTATTTTCTTTCATACCCCTCTTTTGGAATCAAGATGGAGTCAGCAAAACTCAAAAGAAAAAGTGTCGAGCAAAAGAACAAAGTCAGAAAGTTTCAAAAATAAAATGAGAGAAAAGTATGTCAAAAAGAAAAAAAGAGGAGAGTGTCAAGAAAGATAAAGTCAAAAAAGTTCCAAAGAGAAAAAGAGCCAATAAAAATAAAGAAACAAAGAATCAAAAGTTCAGAATCAAGCAAAAGAACAAGCTGTTAGAACTACACATGACTTGATTCTGTTCTCTCAAAGGTGAGATACGTAGGCTGCCCTACTAAGGTCTGGTCCAACCAAATAAATAATTTAGAGTCACCCAGTCAAAATAAATTGGGGCATGAGTAATCCTCATTGTTTGAGTCGATTTCAAAAGTTGTAAGTCCTACCCCACTTCAAGTGTTGTTTGGGCCTCATGTCATCCTTTCTTTCTAACCTTATTCATAATCCAAGTTACAACCAAAGAAAGACCTTTAGATGAATCTATGTGAATGCTAAGGCTAAGCATGCAAGGGATATGATGACGTATTTTGGGAACTACTTATCTTTCTGAACATAAGAAATTAGGAGAGAAGTAAAAATGAAAGAGTCTTATTGGTGAAAACCCACACGAGCACCATAAGGTAATGGTAAGTTGAGAAATAAAAATGAGAGAGTCTTATTGGTAAAAACCCTCACAGGCACTATAAAATAACTGTGAGTAGAGAGAAATGAAAATAAGAGAGTCTCAATGGTGAAAAACCCTCACAGACACCATAAGGCAATGGTGAACTGATAAAAAGAAGATAAAAGAGGCTTGTTGGCAAAAACCCTTCAAGGTATCACTAGCCGAATGAGGTCTTAAATCCAATTGACCTGAGTAAAAAACTCAGTTTCATGGCCATTAACTCAAGAACAATTGGTAGAATGTTTGGATAGAAAGATCAGGCAGCTTAATCAAAAATGCATGGCATAATCATTAGAGTTGACTATCATTTTTAGATGAATTTTTTTTATTTATCTGTTTCAAATGGGGACATTCATAGTCTTTTCTTTGGTTTCTTTATTTTTATTGTATTTTCTTGGGTCAGTTGTCCAAATAAAAATCACTGTCATTTTTCTCTTGTCTTGGAGTCAAGTCCATGTCGAAAAGCGTGAGAAAAGATTTTAAAATTGGCTACCAGCTTCTTCAATTGCACAAATCAACACAAAGTCAACATATGAAGAGACATGATTGTAAGCCAAATAAGGCATGCAGAAATTTTTGTCAATAGACAAGCTTGGGAACTCATGACAATACCAAGATTTAAAGGGTTTATCTGAGAAGCATGGGAAAGAAGAGATATTGTGTTTGTTTTAGAGTAACTATTGATAATCTGAGTTTGGTTAATGATGCAGCAAGTCAATGACATATGCTAATGGTTGGAAGTAAGGTTAAATGTAATGGGGGAAAGAGATATTTCCGCGAAAGATAAAGCCACAAACCAGCCACTATGTTTTAAACTCACAGGTTTTCTTTGTATGAAATAGGAACACATATTACATTCAAATCGAGGATTTCAGAGCCTAAACATCAAACACCATAATTTCTCACTTCTACAAATGAAAGAGCCAAGGTTGTTTCACTAATTTGGTGATCAAAACCATGGTAAAACTCATAATTCAAGATTTCTAGGATACACATTTCCTTGTCAAGGAGACACATTTCATTGGAAAGTTCAAGTGACATTTGTAAGGAGACGCAATTTAGTTGTTTAGGTAATTCAAGAAGTATTTATAGAGAGATGCACTTCCTTATTTGGGTAATTCAAGTGGTATTTGTAAGGAGACGCACTTTCTTGTTTGGGAAATTCAAGAGACACTGGTAAGGAGATGCACTTTCTTGGTTTGGTAATTCAAGCGGTATTTGTAAGGAGAAGCACTTCCTTATTTGGTAATTCAAGTGGTATTTGTAAGGAGACACACTTCCTTGTTTGGAAAATTCAAGAAATATTTGTAAGGAGACACACTTCCCTGTTTTGGTAATTCAAGTAACATTTATAAGGAAATGCACTTCCTTGTTTGGTAATTCAAGCGGTATTTGTAAGGAGATGCAATTCCTTATTTGGTAATTCAAGCGGTATTTGTAAGGAGATACACTTCCTTGTTTAGGAAATTCAAGCAACATTTGTAAGGAGACACACTTCATTGTTTGGATATTTCAAGCAACATTTGTAAGGAGACGCACTTCCTTGTTTAGGTAATTCAATCAACATTGGTAAGGAGATGCACTTCCTTATTTTGGTAATTCTAGAGGAATTGGTAACGAGATGCACTTTCATGTTCGGGTATTTCTAGAAATATTTGTAAGGAGATGCACTTCCTTGTTTGGGTAATTCAAAGAACATTTGTAAGGAGACACACTTCTTTATTTTGGTAATTTAAGCGACATTGGTAAGGAGATGCACTTCCTTGTTTTGGTAATTCAAGAGGCTTTGATAAAGAGACACACTTTCTTGTTTGGGTATTTTTAGCAATATTTGTAAGGAGACATATTTCCTTGTTTAGGTAATTCAGGAGGCATTGGTAAGAAGACACCCTTTCTTATTTCAGTAATTCAAGTGGAATTTGTAAGGAGATGCACTTCCTTATTTGGCTAATTCAACTGACATTTGTAAGGAGATGCACTTCCTTGTTTGGATAATTCAAGAAATATTTGTAAGGAGACGGACTTCCTTATTTTGATGATTCAAGCAACATTGGAGCCTGCCCGAAGCACAGGACGAATAAATGTAAAGTCAAACAACAAGGTGGAGAAATTGAAATTTTACAAATTGAAAAATAGCAAGGAAGGAGCCCACCTGGAGAACAGGGTGAAGAAATTGAAAGTCAGGTAACAAGTTGAGGAAATTGCAATTCAGGAGCCTGCCTAAAGAATAGGGTGATAAAACTCAAGTCAAGAGTCCAAAAGAAGCCGCATAGATAGGACTTTTGTAATTTCATTTATGTTTTAACTTGTAATTTTTGTTTTTGATGTAATGATAGAGCCGTAGATTGTAACCTCGAAACCTCGCTAGACTCTCCAAGTCGGTATGGTCCCTCTTCTTTCAGTCCTTGGGGATACCTGTGACTTGATTCCCTTATAACTAGGGATGAGTATGATGTCCAAAGTCAAGACTTGGTTTCATTCCTTCCTTCTATTTCATTCTTTTTCAATAATGGTCGGGACAAACTTTTGTCTCGTTGTCTACTTCTTTGTCTGGAAATGCGTCATGTTTACATTCAAAGGGGGCATGCTGTAGACACCTAGTTTTGTCCCTCCCAAGTCCAATTTTATTCATTTTTACCTCACTTTATTTTACACCCTCATCCATGAAATTATACCCCACAAAAATACAAAAAAAAAAAATAACAACGCTTTACAAAATCCCTAACAAATTCTATCTTGTTTTAATTTTGTACTAACCAACTTTAAATCTCATCCTAACAACCTACCTAATAAAAAGACAACACCTCACCCACAACCCCACCCTCCACCCATGTGACCCTCCCCCCTCCTTTTTGTTGTCCACAAAGAAAGAATATATGTGGGACCCACTAAAATTCCTACATCATAACAAATCCATGCCCATATATATGTACAATGACAAAAGAAAGAGAGGAAGGCCATTTGAGGGGATCACTAGGGGATTCCTTTTCTTTATAATATATACACACTGAAACGGCGAGAGAGAGGGGGGACTCCATTTTTTTTTTCTTCTTTCTTTTTTTTCTTTGATTTAACACGTAGACACCCATATTCAACATACATAGAAAGCAGACACATAACCAAAGATTGAATTAAAGAGAGAAATAATGGGAATAAATTAGGAGTAGGGGAGCTCCAACGAGGGAGATAGAGGTTGGGAGAGTCGATAAAGAGATCGAACGAGAGAGGATTCAGGGAGGAGGAAAATAGCATTGCCACTTTTAAGCTCACCGGAGCTCCGGTGATGCTTAAACAGTGGTCGGACAAAATGCCAAATGATCAAACTAGACCCAATTCTTCCTGATCCCGGCGAGGTCTATCGGAAAATGAGAGAAACAGCAAAAAAGGAGTATGAATTTTAGTACTAGTTTCATGTTACTTTCTCAATTCTGATTTGGTTTGGCAAAATAGAGAAAAAAGGTATATCAATCTCAGGTTAGTTGGTTGAGGTTTGATTTGAGGTTCATCAGCGTAGAATATACCTGATTTAATAGAAATAATACATTGAATTGAGAAAGCTTTAAATCAAGGTCCAATTCTACTCTTTTACTCTTTTTATCTCATCGTTTAGTATATTTGGTGTGTTGGATTGAATATCATATGTTGCTTGATACTTGTTAATGATGAATAGTGATTTATTTTGATTCGTGGTCGGTTCCCTTGACTGAAATGGTATCTCATTTGAGAATTAAAAGTAATTTAGGGGTGAGAATTGAAAACTTGACATAATTGGTAAACTTTGGTTAGTTTGATTCATTGGTTGTTTTACTGGAAATGAACGTTAATTGAAATTGGTAGTATCATGATACGTCGATTGGTTTAGGCAGACATAGGTTGGGTAGGCAAAGTTTAGAATTTGTGGTTTTGGTTGAATGTTGAAAATTCCGTGGAATGTTTGAAATTTTGTTGAATAGTTTGATTTTTCTGCACTAATTATGTATTCATTTGGCCAGTGAATGCCTCTAGGGATTTGTATTGTTTTATCTAGGGATTGCCCCAAAGTATCTTGTACTTGAATATGACACACGATCAAGGCCTGGAATATCGGGTAGAGCATTAGTCTAGGATTAGTTTAGAATAGGATTTATTTTACGCATTTTTCTACTTTGGATTGTATAATTGGACTGTACTTTTATGTTCTTGGGGATTTGTTTTGTTTGACATGTTTGATTGTGTGTTTTATGTGTTTTCTGTGGTTTATGCACTCGTTAGTGTCAAAATAGCTGATACGATCCACCAAGCGATCGTGGTCGAACCGTGATATCAGGGGGTGCCTATCACCTTCCCCTCAGTCAACAGAATTTCCTTGCTAGAATGTTTGTTCACGGATCAATTTTAGAGTCAAACCATTTTGAAAAGGATTTTCCAAAGGTGACTTGGCACACCTTATTTATGCCAAGTGGAGACTCTAAATAAAAAACGTAAATAATTTTTTTTCGAAACAAATTTTCAATCTTTTGTCACTTTGACAATAAAAACCCTTTTGAACTTATAAATCCAATCTTTTTGGTGAAAAATGGGTATGAAAATGGAGACTAACATATACTAAGAATCTGAATATACAATAACTTAGAGCACGAATGTATAAATATACTAAATTATTTGATTAACTAAATGTCTGATAGCTGAATACTAGGCATATAAGACTGACTAAGTAATATGAGATAGCTGAGCATGAATTCGTGAAAACTGTATTATTTGTAAATACAACACCAAGCATATAACATGATTCTAAATTAGTCTGTAAATTGAGGTACTAAATTACTAATAACAGAATAACTGATAACTGTACCCTATCGTCAAGCAAACCAGAAATTAAACTAAGTTACTGATCTGATTACTCGACTGAGACTGTGACTAAGATTGTACCTAAGATGGTAACTGAGACTGTAACTTGGACTGAATAATTTCTAATAATTGAGTAAGTGATAGTTCCGATTACTGATAACTGAGTTACTGATAACTGGATACCTATTTCTAATAGTCTTGATTCTGTAGAACTAAACTGAGTTTTATACTGAGTTTGAAATAAAAATTATGGGAATTAATCATCTAACCGACATGCCCCTCTTTGAACTGACTTATAACCCTAGATGGAAGGGTGTCAGTTTCTCTGCCACGGGTAAAGACAAGTTGAAGAGTCACCCTCAATCTGGCAGGTGCTCTGAATGAGAATGGTAGTACCCCCAATGTAGCAGGAAAAACACCTCATCAACCCTCAATCTGGCAGGTTGATATCTCAACCTACGCTAGCTACATAGTTCTTGAACACAAGGACTTCTTCTAAGGATCACACCCTCTACTGACAGGTGAGTCCCCGTCCTTGGGTTCACACAGTGCTGAATCCTACTCCCAACTGAATAGATAGTAAACTGATATCTAAACTGTACCAGACTGGACTGAACTATGACTGATCATGTTTACTATCTGAATTGGATAGAGCTCACTATATTCTGGTGTCTGACTGAATACGCTGAGTTCTGTACTGACTGGATACTAGTAATCGTGATATTTTTGAGACTATCCTGTAACTACTGTAGCTCTAGGTCAATAGCTAGATTTTTAGGTATTGAATACCCTAAGGACTCGATGGTATTAAAAATAAAGCATAGCATGATCTTGAAAAGCATAGCCATAGTCAATTGTTCACAATTCATTAACTGAGACATTTTATCAAACACTTGGAGGTTATGGACTTGTACATGAATGATAACACATGGTAACGTGTCATGATTACCCTATTCAATTCAGATGGGCATTCTATCAAGCACGTGGAGATTAAAACTTTAATAGGGGAAATTTTCCAAACACATGGGGATTATGAACATGGACATGAGTATATCTTAAACATGGGAGGATAGCATGATTACATAACTAAGATCATGAATTGGGGAATTCACATGTAATTCACTTGAAATAGGACATGTGTTTCATCAAAACATGTAAAGTTCATAGCTTGAACGTAAGAAGGTCTTAAACATGAGGTAACAATAGAGTTCCACGGCAAAATTCATAACTTGAGGATTCATCTTGAAATTGATTGGACATGATATGGAAATTTCATTAAAACATGTGGGAGACATGAATTTAAAACATGGGAATATTGCTAAACATCATGAATTTTGGTTCCATCATGGAATTTACTTGAATAAAGCATGGGAATTTCAAATTCATAGCATAAGGAAATTGAAAATCTTTCATGGAATCACACATGGGCTGATTTGAAATAAAACCACCATGAAAACATAAAATTCAATCTTTCTTAAACATACAAAATACCATAATAATGGAAAATTCATTCTTTGATTAAAAGAAAAAACTTTATGGACTTCATGGGTGAAAGAGGACCTATGGATGAACTCCCACATACCTTAAAGCTTTAATATTGAAGGAGAAACACAATCTTGATTTTGAAAACTTGAGTTCTTTCTATTCTTGAAGAAAAAATAATGAAGTTCTTGGTGTTCTTGAGGAGGCTAGAGTTTTTCTTTGAGAGAAAAGATAAATAATTGAGTGTATATTGCCTTTAAGGGCTGAAATTAAGTGTTATGGGCGGATTTGAGTGAGGGAAAATGACCAAATTGTCCATTGACCCCTTAAAAATTGAATTAGCTTATGGAGCAGTGCTGTAATGCACTGGCCAATGCATCATGCCGCTATCGCGTTGGCTTACTACCTCACGCGGAAAATGCCATAACTTTTCCGTTGGGTATCGTATTTTGGTGAAATTGGTATCATTTGAAAGATAATTCAATTATTTACAATTTTTTAGGTCTTGATATGAAAATTCTACGTATATAAAAGTTATAAATGTTTAAAGTAGACCCTTATAGAATCGAATGCCAAACTTTGGATGAGAAAAAGGCTCTAAGCCCAACTTTGTTCTAAGTGATTATTATGAATATTTTTTACCTCAAAATTAAATTAAACATGAGGATAAAGATCATGAAACTCATATCTTCTTAGTAATCATTTAGATCATAACTTATACCTATAGGAACAACAGTTTAAAGACTAGCCTAAAAATGCGGGGTATTACATTATCTCCCCATTGGGAATATTCGTCCTCGAATGAAACTAGTTAGACTGAGAGTACTGCACAAATGTAAATGAGATCATATTTTGAACATGAATGACTTGGAACATGAATGACTTGGAACATGATTGAATAACTAATTCTGAAACATAATACGTGAACTGAATATCATTAACTGAACTGATTTCTTGAATATATGCAATGACATGAGAATGATTATAAGGCTGGGATAGAAATGAGAGAGTCAATTGACGAGTTATTATTACTTCAAGTTGGATCCTATTTCATAAAAGAAATTGAATGGTTTATGAAATGAATACTCGGGGTATTATAATACATCTCCCCCTTGGGTTACTTGATCCCCTGAATGATACTGACTTGGCTGAAATACTAAGGAAAGATTGAGATGATGCACGGGAAACTTATGGACTGAATCATGACTGAATATTGGGGATCTAAAACTGATGCATGAACTGAGCTAAATTTACAAATTACATGGATGCGAATGAATTACCTCTCCAAATAGCCATATTCATGAGAATTTCAAATAGAAAGATGGAAAGATATAGGAACTTGTATGTCTGACTGCTAGACTAGATTGCTGGCTAATGGACTGGATTATACTAAAAGCTTATACTCAACTATACATTCTATTTTTACACTTACATAAATTTAAGCCTATCTTCATAACCACATATGAACCTGTAGGCAAACCACCACAAAAGTATCTTTCTCATTTTCTCTAAACCTCTATCCTTAAAACCTTCATACACTAGCCTAAGAAAAGACATATAGAATTTTAACTAATCATGACACTAGGAGAGGCCACTGAAAGTTAGAACATAAGTACCTGAAATATGAAAGAATAACTTTGTCACTCAACTAAGGCTTGAGGAATAATGTATCAATGACATGAATTCATTAGAGAGGTCTAAACTGAGGACATACATGACATAATATAAATTTGCTATTCATTAGAGGTGTAGAATGAGCACCTAGAACGAACATACTGTAAAACATGAGTACCTGAGTCATGAGTTGCATGACCTGAGTTTTGAGTTCATGATTTCATGGAACACAATTTGTATTGCTGAGTGAACTGGAACTCCTCATACTAAAAACTAAAAGCGTACATGGTTTTTCTATTAAGTGCATAAATATGAGTTGTGATAGGGAAGCTGACATATTAGTCATGAGTAGATATCATGATGACTGAAAAACTTTGCACTGAGATAAGAATAGGTTGGGAAGCATCTTCCCTTACTACCTTTCTACACATACTGGCTCTACTACTAGAATATGAGAGCCTGACTAGGTCACTTGTTCTATCATCAAATGCGTACACTCTTTTCGACACATACTTGGCTCGCTAAACACATCATTTTCTTCTGTATCTTCATATACTACTAATATCATATCTCCTAACTCATATCCATAATATCATACTATATTTTAAATTAATAAACTTAAATTGTTGTATGTACTATTCAAGCCTACTGATTTACTTTTGGTACAACTATCCCATGGATACATAATCTACTCAATTTGGATAATGCTATCCCAACACCACTACTACTAAACTTCTGGGTTCATGATTCTAACTCTAGATCACATACAGTAAAAAAGATTCAAAGAAGTGATCTGAAAGAACATCTGAATTTGGTTTAATGCATAATTTTCATTAACATGAATGAAATATTTCAAAATTTAGGACATAACGGCACTGATAGGATACTTTCTGAGCCAGTATGCAATCCTATAACTATCTGTAGGGACTAGATGAGGCAACACTATCTGTAAGGACTTAAGCTTTATTGTTTTTGTCGCATCAAAACTAAGGCAGAGTTAACATAAAAGTGCAAGATGAGGATCTATATAAATTTCTTAGATAATTCTTCTACTGAACGATCTGAGACTTGAAGGAAGGGAAATATTTTTTAAATGCCCTGTAGACTCTCGAAGAAAAGTATAGACATCTCCACACCATTCGGCAAGGCTTACTAGACATGGCTTCACAGACACCCTACGATACTTGAACTCTATGCTCTGATACCAAGTTTTTAACGACACGAGACTACCCCCTGGTATCACATGGTGCTTGGAACCACAAGTAATCCCAAGCTAACCCATGAACTGGCAAACTATTAAGCAACAGAATTATAGCATAAAAAATAGTTGTTCTGCTGTGTGGAAACATAATCATACTAAAAATCTAAAATAGATACAATACTGATAAAGCTTTACAATTTGATAAATATGAAGGATGAAACTCAAATTACATGAATGACTCTGATTGACATCTATGAAGCCTCTACTATACTGATGATAGATAGCTAGGACATACCTCCAACTACCACTAATCAATACGTATGAAAATAAATGAACTGTACATGAACTAAAACTGGCTGGAGTTCTAGAAGAACTCATTACTTCCTGGCTGGAATCTGCAACTATCTAATCATGATACGTAGGATATAATCGATACCTACATTATGAGACAATGTAGCATATGGACATATATATGGATCAGTACTTCTAGAATATACTGAGTATGCAGGGGTGAATGCAATAAGTAAAACTGATTTCATACATAAGGGTAAAATATGCATGCTAAGTATAAGTGGACTCACCATAGGCTGGAATAAACTGAAAACTAATATATCTTAAAGAATGAGAGACAAACATTCTATGATAAGATGGAAAATCTCTACACTTAGTTTCTATAAATTTTCTTTAATGATATAAGTATAACTTAAGCTGGAATATGATAAAACATGGATACTGTATGAATACTGGGTCTGAAACTACGTGATGGAGACTGACATAAACTGAGGATCTGATTATACAATCACAATGAGCAAAAATGCATAAATATACTAACTTATCTAATTAACTGAATGCCTGATAGCTGAATACTAGGCATGTAAGACTGACTGAGTAACTTGAGATAACTGAGCATGAATTCATGAAAACCATATTATTTGAGAATGCAAGACCAATCATATAACATAATTCTAAAATAATCTATAAACTAAGGTACATAAATACTAATAACTGAATAACTGATAACTATATGCTATGGTCAAGAAAACCTAAAATTGAAATGAGTTACTAATCTGATTACACAACTGAGACTGTAACTAAGATGGTAACTGAGACTATAACTGGGACTGAATACTGAGTTTTGGTAACTGGGTAACTGATATCTGTGATAACTGATAACTGAGTTGCTGATAACTGGGTGACTCTTTCTGACAGTCCTGATTCTACAGAACTGAATTGAGTTTTATACTTAGTCTGAAACTAAAACTATGGGAAGTAATCATCTAACTGACATGCTTCTCTCAGAACTAATTGGGGTCCAACCTGTAACCCCATCTATAAAGGTGTTAGTACCGTGCCACAAGTAAAGACAAGTTGAAGAGTCACCCTCAATCTGGCAGGTGCTCTAAATGATAATGGTGGTACCCTCAATCTGGCAGGTAAAATACCTCATCAACCCTCAATCTGGCAGGTTGATGTCTCAACCTACGTTGGCTACGTATTTCTGGAACACAAGGACTACTTCAAAGGATCACACCCTCTACCGGAAGGTGAGTCCCCATCCTTCATTTTACTCAGTGCTAAGTCGTACTCTTAACTAAATAGACAATGAACTAATTATTAAACTGTATGAGGCATGAATGAACTCTGACTGATTGTGTTCACTGACTAAACTAAACTGAGTTCATTGATTTCTGATGTTTGACTAAATACACTGAGTTCTGTCCTGACTAAATGCTACTGATCATGATGTTTCTGAGACTATCCTACAACTACTGTAGCTCTAGGTCAATAGCTAAATTTTTGGCTATTAAATACCCTCAGGACTCGATAGCATGAAAAGTAAAGAAGAGCATGATCTTAAAAAGCATAGGCATAGTTGATTGTTCACAATTCATTCATTGAGATATTTTATCACACACATGGAGGTTATGGACTTATACATAAATGAGAACACATGGTTACGTGTTATGATTACCCTATTCAATTCACATGGGCATTCTATCAAGCACGTGGAGATTAATACTTTAATAGGGGATAATTCGCCAAACACATGGGGATCATAAACTTGCATATGAGAATATTTTTAAAGTGGGAGGATAGCATGTTTACATAACTACAATCAAGAATTAAGGAATTCTCATGTATTTCGCTTGAAATAGGACATGAGTGTTTCATCACAACATGTAAAGTTCATAGCTTGAACGTAAGAATGTCATAAACATGAGGGAACAATAGGGTTCTATGGAAAAATTCATAACTTGAGAATTAATCTTGAAATTGATTGGACATGATATGGGAATTTCATCGAACATGTAGGAGGCCTGAATTTAAAACATGGGAATATTGCTAAACATCATGAATTTAGGTTCCATCATGGAATTTACTTAAATAAAGCATGGGAATTTCAAATTCATAGCATGAGAAAATTTAAAATCTTGCATGGAATCATACATGGGCTGATTTGAATTAAAACTACCGTGAAAACATGAAATCAATCTTTCTTGAACATACAAAATATCATAATAATGGAAAATTCATTCTTTATTTAAAAGAAAAGACTTTATGGTCGCCATGGGTGAAAGAGGAACTACGGATGAACTCCCACATACCTTAAAGCTTTAATCTTGAAAGCATTCTTGATTTTGGAAATTTGATTTCTTGCTTTTCATAAAAATTGATGAAATTCTTGGTGTTCTTGAGGAGGCTAGGGTTATTCTTAGAGAGAAAAGATGAATAATTGAGTGTATATTACTTCTGGGGGCTGAAATTAAGTGTTATGGGCGAATTTGGGTGAGGGAAAGTGACCAAATTGCCCCTAGACCCTTTTAAAACTGAATTAGTGTGTGAAGTAGATTCATAACGCGCTGGTCGACGCATCGCGTCACTATCGTAGTGTCTTACTGCCTCACATAGAAAATGCAATTACTTTTCGCTCGGGTATCAAATTTTGACAATATTGACATCATTGGAAAGAAAATTCAATTATATACAGTTTGGTGGGTCTTGAGCTTGAAAATTCTACGTCTATAAAAAGTTATACATGTTTAAAGTAGACCCTTGTAGATACAAATGCCAAACTTTGGACGAATCAAAGGCTCTAAACTCAACTTTTTTCTAAGTGATTCTTATGAACATTTTTTTACCTCCAAATCTAATCAAACATGAGGATAAATATCATGAAACTCATATTTTCATGGAAATCATTTAGATTATAGCTTATACACATAGGAACAACGGTTCAAAGAAAAATAAGTTGAAATATGAAAAGTGATTACCTATGTTAGCACCTATGGACTATAAGTGCCACCGAATTGGCACAGGTATAGGAGTAGATGATATGAGATTGAGGTTGAAAGACTTTAAAGCTCCATAAGTGGTTTGCTACTTTTGTGGGCCCACCTATAGCCTGTAGGTGCCACCTATGGCCCATAAGTGGCACCATAGGTGGCCACCAACTGAAGTTTTCCCCTTTTGTTTAGGATTCAATTTCTAAGGTTTCCATATAATCAATAAATATCTTTTTTACTTTTTTTTTAAGAAATGGATGTAGAGGACAACATGTTCCCTTGGGGAAAAGTTTATGCACTTGTACTATTCATGACATATATTTTGATTCTGAGATTATCTTTTGATCTTGGGATTCTTGTATTCTTAATTTTTGGTAGACTTATTGATTCTGGATTTTTTTCGTATGTTATTATGAGATTGATTCTATGCTTTCAGTTATGAATTTCATGGATTGTTTCATACTTATGAGCGACTAATTTCCATTGCTAGGGATGTGGGAACCTTGGATAAATAACAAAGTAGAGGATATTCTTGCATGTATTGTGGTTATCTTTACTTTAATTGCTTTCATTATTGTTGCAAACATTAAGAACCCGCTTGTATTCACCACTTACTACAAAAAGAGAAGTAGAGGTTAGAAAGAAAGATCATGACAGTAATTTGAGAGTCACCTCCATCTTTTAATTTCTCCATCTTATCTAATTAACTTGAAATCGCTAGGTAATAGTAAATCTGGATTCTAGGATAAGGGTTAGTGATGCGACACTCTGATACTTAAAAGGTAAAGAGTGAAATTCTCTAAAGACATTCACAAAATAGCTAGTGATACATTACTTATAAGATTATGCATGCAAGATATTGGGTTAGTTCAATGTAGCACGATACACCTACAGAGTTAGTAAGCCAAGGGGAACACATTCCTAGTGTTCATTTCATATTATTTACAAGAAAAATAATTTGAGTTTTATTATTTTCTACTGATCATAATAAATCCCCCTATATACATTTTAGTACTGCCCGACTATGTCAATATGTTTGAGAGATAGTTCTGTCCTATTCCCTGTTGGCTCCACCCCAACCTAGTTGGGTTACTATATTTTGAAATTGACCACTTTAAAGTCTTAGAAGTGAAATTTTGGGTGACATCACATAACACTAACCACATCTACCTCCCAACTAAGTGGCCCCTCGACCAACACCACGGGCACCACTACCTTTACCTCTCGCACCTCTAGAAGAACTTCTAACCCTCATAGTTGATGTATGAGCATCTTAAAAAACACATCAAGGAAAGTTCTTAGACATATGGACAATCTAATCACACACATAGCAAACCCTATGACCCAACTCAATAGAAAGAGATACAGCTGAAGTAATAACCCTGAAGGTTATTTTTTATATTTCTGCATATTTTTGTAGTTAGATCTTTCTCATAGCTGCCCCAAGTACTTTATGACTTTCTACGATTGACAACTCGACTACCAGGTAGTTAATTTTTTTTTGGAACCAATTCCTTATTTAGAATTCTTCACTGGTTCCAAATGGCCACCAGGCAAAAACTTTAGTAAAATAATTTTAGGTAAAAATTTCATCTGAGATAGAAGCTCCAAAATATATATTTTAGGTTAGTTAGACCTTTGGTTTCTCTCTCGAGGCACCCGAGCTTATTTCAACCTATTGGTTGGAGAGTTAGAAAATTGGTAATTTTGGTGTGGGATCAATATTTGGTCGAAACAACTTTTGATGCAAAATATGACTTCCTTATTACATCCAAAATGTTCAGTTTAGTGTAGTTACATAGTTTATTTGCGTATTTTAGATTCTAAATGAATCCCGAGGCCTTAGCAGCAATTAAGAAAATTTCTAAGTTTCAGCATATCTATGTATAGTTGAGATAGTGCAATCACACCAAGGGTGTGGAGATCTCCACATTATTTTCCAAGGTTAGATAGTATGATTGAACATCTCGATCTTGATTAGCTAGACCCATTACCTAGTATGGGTATAAGTAGCCCCTTTTTTCTCAATTTTGGCTCTTTTTCAGCCATCTCTTGAGAGAAAAAGCACTAATAAGTGTGATAACTAAAAATTGAGATTTTTGAGTAACTTGGGATCTTGATTAACATTTATTTTGGCAATTATCTTCTAATTTGAGGTAAGATTACAACCTATTCTTGGTGGATTTTAATAATTTACTAACCAAAATCTCAAATAGTTTGAAGGCTTAATTTTAGTCCCAAATTAGCTTGGTTTTAATGCATTGTAGAGGATTGTGATTCCTTGATCATGTATGAACATTGGGTTGACCTTCAAAATGTGATTTCCATAAGTGGGACCCACTTGGGGTTTTTGATGTCGTTTTTGGACCCAAAGATCAATGGTGCAATATGGTTATCGTTATTCTCATATTGATTAGTAGATCATGATTGTCATATCTTGATAGCATTTTGAGATTGTGAAGTGAAGATTGTCATTTGGTGAATGATGTATGGATTTTTGGTTCGGCATTGAGTTAGGCTTCTATTTATTCTTCTTTGTAAGATAATGCATGTGATATATTCCATGTGAATGTGAATGTTATGATTGATTATAGGTTGAATGAATTAATCTTGATTATTGATGTTTAGGGATTAGATGAGGGTTTTAACCCGTAAGGTGATATGTTTATTATACTTTTAGAATCCTATTGCATTCTCCCTAGATTGAACTAATTCATAGAATGGATATGATACGTTGCTGTGTTTGGGAATGTGATTTAAGCATTGAAAGCATGGTTAGTGTGATTAACCTTATTAGGACCATTCTAGTGATGTTGAAACCATAATTTAGGTGGAGTTGACTTAATTGTTTATGTTCTTGGTGAAATTCCTACCTTAGCATTGATTATGGATTATATACCTTAAAGAAGTAAATTTAGGTACCTTATCCTAGTCTGGGGCATAAATTTCCTAAATATGTACCTTATGACTCCTAGATAAAAGATGATTTCAATTATGCCTTATGGCTTATAGATATGTTATACCTTATAGCTGTGCTATGGCTAATTGATACAAAATGGATTATAAATGTCATTATTGATATGAGTTTTGGGTATGTATGTGGGTCTAAGGCCTTGATTATGGTGTTCTAATTATTCTGGACACATAATAAAGCCAAAGGCCGTGTTATGATATTGGTTGAATATCCAGGAAGTGTTTATCCTTATAAGGGATGTGGTTGTAGTTTATGTATATATTGATGCTTTTTATTTTGGTATGTGAATACTGGTGATGACATGCATAGGTTTAGTACATTCATGGACATAAATTTTGTGAATGCATATTTAGCTTAAATATGATCTTATTACTGATTTTCCTAAATAATTGCTACAACCCAATTGTCTCCTTAAAAATAGATCTCTTTATAATAATCACTGTCGGTCTTAATGTATAAATTATATGTAAAAGTGGTTATTAATGATTTTTTAAAGATTTGGCCACGATAAATTTTTGTTAATGTTTTGATACTACTAATTACTCCAGTAGTAAGAAATTCTGACCATTTCTATACTTCTATAATAATTTAGTCCTGAAGTTCTCTTCGGGCAATGGATATATGGATTTACACACTTTTTTGTCACAACTTAAGTACGTGCACCTATTATATCTATATATATCTCTCTCCTGTATGGAATAGATAAAGGTACTAATTGATGATATAAGTATCGGGTAAAACCTGATGATATATTTTAGTTTTGATGTTATATATGTGTGCATCGATGATTAGAAAGATACTTATTATATACCTGGCAAGGCCTGAGGATGACTATGATGATATGCTTATATACCCGGTAAGGCTGGAGGATGTTGTGATAATGACATTGATACCCGACAAGGACAACGGATATTGTGATAATGATATTGAAAATGATGGAGGATGATTATATTGATGTTCCTAATCTACCGATTCAAGTTTAGCTATCCCTATATAAGGCAACTCTAAGCCCGACAAGGTCAGAGGATGATTTGTTGAGGATGATTATGATGATGATGGTTATGATGATGATTATTATGATGATGATAGTTATTATAAATAATGGTTATGATGATGGTGTTTATGATGGAGATGGTTATGATAATGGTATTGTAATATTGATTATACACTCTGCATTCATTCTTGTATGCGCATTACCTATCACCAGCATGAGCCTATATCTATCAGCCCATATTGGGGGTTGCATAGGTATGGGTGATGACTATACCTTGTGGTATGTTGTATGCTAATGGAAACTTCTGAGCATGGTGGAGTACGGATACATTATAGGCTCGGCTAGGTATTCGGTTGTTCGGACTCGACGGTTACTCACCTTGTTATTGATATTGTTATTATCATTGTTTTGGTCATTGTTATCTCTAGTTTATGACAGATTGTTTATTTATTTTATATCAAGATTTGAGGTATGATTCTGGTCTGTTCTATCTTACAATTTCATTATTGTGCATGATTAACTCATGATTAGACGAATAGATTAGAGATCTTGAATATGATAGTATTAAATAATTCTAGGATTATGAGATCTTAAAATGAAAAAATGATGATTTAGGCTATTCTTAGAGTTGACTTTGTATATATATATATATATATGTATACCTAGATATATGTAGCTATGGTATTATCGTATAGCCCTTCCTTCCTTTATTTATTCACATTGTATATTCATTCCTTTGCCATGTATATTGTTATATATATATGTATCCTTATTATGCCCTTTATTCATATATTGGCTAGAGATATATGGTGTAACATCGAGATTCCTGAGTATGTATGGAATAGGATAGCTTATCGTTGATATTTCCTTAGTCTTATCATGATAGTTTTGTGGCTTAGAGTAGAGTAGTTGCCCTTACTATCTCACTAGCTTTATTATATGATTGCTGGACACTTGGTGTCATTTCCATTCTATTTATATGATATATGTATCTGCATTATCTTAGGAGCTCAGTTGGTAGTTTCCTACTTAGTACCAGGTGATTGGTACTCATACTACACTTCTGTAGTGTGTAAATCATAGTACGGGTTATCGCCATTGATATGTACGTTGTACGGACCAGCCATGGTTTTGAGACTTAGAGTGAGATCTTGACATTCGGAGTACTTGCCTCCATTTTATGTATTAGGCTAGTCTCTATGTTGTATTTATAGATGGTTGTATCTATATATTCATTTAGTACCACTTTTGTATCCATGAAATGTTAGAATCTCTTGTACTGATACCACCAGTTTTTTGGTACTATATTATGTATCTGATCTTTTAATTCATCTATTCCGCCTTCATTCCTTTATTTCTTTGTGTAGTCTGTTTCTAGATGTTCTTGATTATAGGCTTGGCTTACCTACTGGTGGGTTATTGTAGGAGCCATCATAACCTGAGAAATTGGGTGGTGACAGATAAATAAGGACGACTACTCAAAGCTGTTAAAATAGAAGACCCACTACTTGAACTCTGCAAGGTTGCCTATACTGGTCTACCATGATAACCATGGAAGCCTCTAGAATCTGTACCTTGAGAAGTGTGACCTATTAACGTGCCCTGACAACAAACCTTCTTGGCGACTACCTGAGATGCTCGAATAATATACTCAGTTATCTTTGTATGATCCATTATACTCTAAAACGATACCTCATACACTTCTAGCTGAGTTGTAAATAGCTGAAGAGAAACATCCAACCCCTTTACAAATTTCTAAAACTTCTCAAAACTCTATGGTATTACTGTCATAAGAAAATCTATACAAGGTATAGAAATATGCCTCATACTCTGCAAAAATCATAGATCCCAGCTCCCAGCGATCAAACTCGTCTCTCATCTGATCCCTTAATGTGAAAGGTACAAATCGATTAAAAAAGGCCTTAGTAAACTGATCCCAAGTTATCACTGGGGAACCAAGAGGTCGGCAACCAACAAGTCACCTCCACCAATCTTTGGCTGCATATTTCAACTAATAAGTAATATACGCATCCACATTTGACTTGAGTAAACCAAGGCTATACTACTTCTCATGACAATCGATCAAGAACTCATAGGCGTCCTCGCCTGCAACACCATTGAACCTAGAAGGACCCAAACGAGTGAATCTCTCAAACCTCTTTTGGTCCTACAAAGACATAACTATACTCACAGTAATAGAAGGCATAGTAAATCTAGTTGGCTTAGAATATACTTGAGGAGGTAACATAGAAAAAGGCTAAACACAAGATCTTAAAATGCCATACTTAAATATAGGCACTGATGGAGGAACAGTACTCGAAGTCTGTGGAGTACAATAAGAAGATGTCGGTACAATAAGAAGATCTCGAGAATAGAGCAACACCATAAGCAGACATTGGCATAGACTAAAGTACTATACCCAAATCTGGAGGAACAACAAGTTCTTTCATATGAGCACCCTCCAAATGGGTCAACAACCAAATCAACAACCCCTCAAGGATTTTGGTAAAAGAATTCTATAGGACCAAAGTAGGCTTCATAAATCTGACATGCTTAACATAAGGCTCAGGAAGAGTACCCTGGTGCTATCCTTAGATAGGGAAGATCCGTGCACCCATCCGCAACCTCGATCTTGTCCATGACTTGCAACTCGCCCTCTAGACTGGGTTCTCTTCTCAGGTAAAATCTCTGCATCTCTAGCCTCAGAAGATCAAGTCTTCACCATCTGCGCAGAAAAGAGTGAAACAATATTTAGAACATAAGGTATGGAAGGATTCACATAATAAGGAACACAATAATGGAGCTTTCTAAAGATATTTTATAATATTTTGGAGCTAGATTCAGGAATCTATGTATCAATCTGTGATACTTTACTAGACATCTTGTTCTTACAATGACGACACCAACAAAAACCTGGCTTCTATGATACCAATTTGTCATGTCCACAAAAACCAAAGGTCATGATGGCACTTATCGCAGCAAGTCTTTACAAGTACGCCTATTACCCAAACTGATATAAAAAGGTAAATCAATACTAGAAACCTAAGGAAAGGTGTCTAGATCCAGCTAGAACTATACAAACATGATAATAAAAAAATATAATCAAGATACCAAATAAAATTCCAAAATTTTATGTCATAGTACAAGAACTACTAAGTATATCTCTAAGTCAAGGATACAATAATAATCCAAAAAGGATCAAAATCTTTCACAAAATATTAAATAAGACATGTAAATAGACAGGATGAGGTAGTAGGCCAATTTTTCAAGAAAAGGATTTTTTCTACTTCAAATATACTCCAAATGTCGCCCGATTCAGCTATCCACGTGATGCACTCATACCAATACCTACACAAAAAGGGCACAGTAGGGATGAGTATGGTCCATTTGTACTCTATAAGTATCATAGGCCGATTGAGTAAAGCATAAAATAAAGTATATAAACATAAACTATATACATGTCACCTGTAATCAGAAAATGTCCCAAATGGTTAGCTCACACCATCTCCATTAACAATTACCCTATATATATATATATAACATATATATGTACGTATATATATATATATATATAATACTAATATAAGAAGAAAACATAGATAAATATCTATACTAGGTACAATAAGGGGAAAGGAATACAAATAGACAGATATCACATCAAGAACAAAAACACAACATAGAATAATCACAATATATATGGAATACACTGAAGATGATAATGATGATGATGATGATGCACGAGGTCATTGCATAACCTCCGTATACATTTAGTGAGTTTTTCTCCTAAGGTAGGACCCATGGGGGGTTAGTCAATCCATATAAAATCAATATCCAGTACCAATATATATAACTCCTCCTCAACATATCCATCGATAGGGGATTTTTAAAGATATTACATTTTCGGTAAAAAAAATCCAGTATTTCCATGATTGTACTAATTTTTCATGAATGAATATTATATAAGGATGTAATTGTCACAACCAACAAAAATGAGAATATCCAATATCCAATCAATATACCAACTATGTAAACCAAAAATCTACTCAAATCAACCAACCATCCATGATCCAATATATAATCCATAACCCATAAAGTCAAACATGCAAGAAAAGGCCATTGATACCACATAAATCCCAAAATTTAGGCTTTTTTCCACCGAAAAAAGTGCAATCAAGAACACATATATCAATACCAGAATAACTATATCATATAAGACCTACACGGTTACACATAGAAATTAATGTTTCAAAACAACCAAATATTATCCATAATGGCCTCTGCACCGGCACATAAATCACTGAAATATATTTTCCATGATACTACCCTTACCATTGCATGTCTTTATAGTTTTATTAATAATCCAACCCACTCTGAAATAAGTTATGTCTTAACCTACTTCAAATGCCTAAACTGAAATAAATTAGTCTTATCACCTAGTAATCACCTCATACTTAGACATAAAATTAGATAAAACTCACAAATATAGAACCTACGCATCAAAAAAATCCAACAATACCCATATTTTCTATTTTTTAATCAAGTTCAAAATGGATCCTCGAAATTAGTTTTCAAAAAATGAAGGATAAAACTGAAATTTTTTTGCAAAAACATATCTCACAAGATTGAAGGAACTCATATGAGAAAACCCAAATAAAAATAGGTTAAAATTACGGTTTAGATAAAAGAAATGCTAATTTGGTCCTTCCAAGTGAAAACCCAAGAATTTCACCTTTAAATTTGAGTTGAAAACAAGATTTACATGATAAAATCGAAGAAAAGTGGTTGAAATAGGGTTTAGAGATTATCCAAGGTTAAAAATGGAGGACATTACCTAAAAACTCTAAAACTCAATGCTCCAAGTCTAAAAAATGGTGAAAAAATCTAGAAAAGAATGTATATACCCAAGTACTAGGTGCCAGGTGCCACTAAAGCAGATAAATGGCCACTTTAGCAGACACCGCTTAAGTTGTCAAGTACCACATTAGCTGTATCCACTTAGCATGCTAGTCTGCTAAAGAGGACAAGGTAGTGCCATCCGCTTAAGCGGACAAAGGCCGTTAAAATGCCCTTGCCCAGCATGTAGCGGACCGCTAAAGTGACCAAATATTGCTTTAGCGCCCAATGCTTAAGCGTACAAGTTGTGATTTAGATCATAGTTATAAATAAAAAATGGCACTTTACCAGCGGCACCAGCTAGGTGGTGCACCAACAAAACTTAGAAAATTTTTAAGTCTCCACGAGCCCCTCAAGATTTATCCAGAAACCTGAGAATGCAAATGAACTATGCTATCTTATCAAAGTCAATGATACAGACTCAATGGCAATATCAAATTTTTGAAAAAAATATTATTTTTACAGAATTGACCCCCAAGACTTATTTTCAAAACTTTTTGAACAGGGGATCGAAATGAGATACAAAAATAATAAAACCACACCTACCATGTTGCCAATCTAAAATCGACATTCTAGATCTGCTGGCATAGTCCATTTTACACCTGATGCACTAATGAAATGATGTAAACCAAAGTCAACTAATAAGTCTTTTAAACCATCAGAAGTCATAATCTTGTAAACTAACATAAAAATACATTAGGAACCATGCCAATCATCCTCACACCCCTAAAATATCATAATGTAACCATGAGAGAGATAAAATAGTTAAATTATACAAAAACAAATATTTCATACAAATCATAAAAAAATCGGCCATTACAACTAAAGCAACACTTGACCGCTTTAGTAATGGTCGTTAAAGTGGCTACTTGATTGGTTTAGCAGCCAGTGCTGGTACATTATAAAAACTATTTTTTCATAATTTCTATCTATTTTTGAGACTTTGAGGTTTGGGTTTTTGAGTTTTTGGGTGATTTATTTCATTTCCAACCTTGGGTAAGCTCCAAATAACTATTCCATTATTTTATTTGGATTCTAGTCCTCTATAACATACAATTTTGAAATTTGAAAAGTGGAGTTTTGGGAACTTTCACCCGAAAGGCCTAAGATGTTTTTTTCAATTTAAACCCTTTTTTTCCTTATATGTCTTTCTTTAATTATGGATAAAGTTTCTATAAAAAAAAATTCTAATTTTACCCTTTCTTTTTTAAAACCCATTATGAGGGTCCATTTTGATTCCGATCCAAAAATAGTCAATATGGTTATTTTTAGCTTTCTTTAAATGCACATATTTTACATTTCAATGTTTTAGTATGTTTTGAGGTCGTTTTAAATGGGAAGATTCCATTTTGAGGGCTTTTTGGACTTTAATTACATTGTTCAAGGTAGGTCATAGATTAACATTCTTTAGACTGGGATGGGTAGTTAATATCTTATATAAGATAATTCTATTGGTATGGTAATGATACATGGAAAATGTGTTAATACAGTTGCATGCATCCGTGGAGGCTTATGTATCGTTATTGGTGGACTGAAATAATAATTGTCATATGTGTGGCTTGTGTAGGGGTATTATCTAGTATTGTTGGCTTTTTGTATACATTTGGTGGTTTCTTCCATGTATAAATGCCTAAGTTGGGGTTTGAGTGGTATCAAAGATGTATTACTTGCAAATTTTACTCTGTTACTGTGTAGCTTATGTTGTATCATCAATGATTACCCTATTTAGTTCACATTTAGCTCGAATACATGTATATTGGCTGGATTGGAAATTCTTATTCTTGTTTGTCTTTGATCATTGCATCCTCATATCACACATATATTCATGAGACATTGGTACCACTTTGAAAATACTATTTTTTCTGACAAAAATATGACACCTTAAAAATCCTCTACCGAAGTTCATGAGCCAAAAAAGATATATGGATATTTTACTAGATTGGTTATTGAGATTGTATATGGGTTGTGAACCCTCCATGGGCCCTAGCTCAGAAGTATTTCTCGGTAAATGTATATATAGTTTATGCAGTAACCTTAGACATATCACATCATCATTATCGTCATTATCATTCTCATTGCTTTTTATTCATTATGCACCTTTTGTGTTGTACTTTTTTTTTTACTTGATGTGTATCTATTTTGTGCTTTTTTTGTACTTTTACCTAGTATACATCTTTTAATTTGAACTGCTACTAAAGATGGTATGGGATACTATTTGGGACATTTTCTATTTGCAGTGATGTTACCATAGTGTGTATTATATACCTTATTTTATACTTTTCTCTATTGGCCTATGATAACTACTAAGTACAAGTGGATCATATTTATCCCTATTATGTCCGTTTAGTGTAGATCTAGCTATGAGTGCATCACCCGAAAGCTAAGCTAGGGCAGTGATTTGATATATTAAAAGTAGTGGCCACTCTATGATACCATAATCGACCTCCAACCCCATCCTATCTAGTTTATATCTATTTGTATTAAGAGATAGAATTGTGTTCCTCTTAGGATTATTAGTTGTATTTTCAGACTTTGAGTTATATGTAGATTGTTCTTAAACATTGACACCATATTTTGGGATGGTTTATGGAATAATAATTGTGTATTCTTCAACTAGTAATATCTATGTTCAGTTCAATTTCACTCTATAAGTTTTGCCTTGGAATTTGGTGTTGCTTCCTTATTTTATATTTGTTTTGGTAATTGGGTTACTTTTCAAGGATTTGTTGTGATAAATGTTGTCATGACCATTAGTTTTTGGGTCGTGACACCTAAGTCCCTTTAGGGCCTATCAAGAAGCATGGCTTCCTCAATCTTTCCATCAAAGGGGTGAATGACCCCACATTTATACTTCATTTGTGCCTCTTTACTTCTAAATTTAGATATTGAATTCCCTATATTTGCACAAACCAAAAAATTAATAATAAAATGCCGCAGTATAAATATATATATATAAAAACACAATTAGAGCTTGAGTTGCCTAGCAACACTTGATGAAATGTTATGGCATGATGCAAATCACATATCATCAAATTTTTTTCAATATCTTCCTCTTTTTTCCATTGGAAGTATCACTACCATCATTCACTCTATTTGTCCTTTAATCCATTTTGGGTCTTAATCGGTCCATTTAAAAGTATCCTTATGCTTTTTTTTATAATCTGAGAAAGTCTCAGTTTTACACCTCAAATAATTCAGTGTCATACTTTAGATCTTTAAGGATTTTGGGCCCACACTATTCCTCACTATACTTATCTTTGACCATTTCTATGATCATACATAAATATCCAAAGTACAAAGGAGGGGAGAATTACTTATAGACTTTAAATGTCACCTCCTCATCATGGAGCCTCAGCCTAAGCTCTTATTTTGAAACATCAATCAAGGCTCCACTGGTGCTAAGAATGGGAACCTCAAAATAAATAGTACTTGTTCATCTACTTCAAAATAATAACAATGTCAATCAAAATCATATAATTACTTATATTGATGAGCACATATTCAATTACTCCTTTTAATTGTAGATGAGAGCAATATTTAAATATAGACTAATAAAAATTGGTCATGGTTCTCCTAGACCAAGGGCCTGGAACAAAAATTAGGGCATCAAGTTTATACTTGCTCAAAGATCACAAAATGCATGCCCAAACTCATCTTCACTAATTTGTATGGAGAGGGTGAAAATCTTAGGCTATTTATGCTTTTCAGGAATATAGATCAATACCCTAAATTCTACATGCTATCCCTTTATAGCCACCACTTCTCTCTTATATTTGGCATGCCTCTCAAAGTTTCAATTAAGGGAATATTGATGTGAAGTTGCTTAAATAATTGAAGAAACTTTTGAAAATTTTTATCCTTTGTTCTTTTTCTAGATTCTTTCTGGGAATGATGGTTTAGTTCTCTCAACCACAATCTTAGGTTACATGATTGCCTCACTTTCTTTTTTTCTTCTTGCAGAGGAAGTATCTCTGGGTTTTGTGAGGGAATCATGCTTTTTCCTAAGGGAAGTGGATGCTTAAAGTTTTAAAGGCCATCTGCCTGGTGAAGTCCCATCCTTTTTGGAGTCTCAAAATCTTGAATTTCTTTATTTGCCACTTTAGGAAGAGCTCTTTCATTCTTTAATATAATTGTCATTACCTATTTTGGATAATTAGTTATATCATTTTGTGGTACACATGTAGGGCTTGAATTTTATGATGAATCTAGTTGGCCTACTTGACACTAAAGTTCATAAATGGACTTCCAAATTTCATTCACAATTTGAGTTTGTTGTCCCATGAACTGCTTCATTGTCTTCTCTATTGAATTTCTCATCCGTGAAGATTTTTGTTTATACTTCTATCTTTGGTCCTATTGATTTCCAACCCATGAAAAGTTTGGGTGATTTATTTATGCTCCCTTACATACTACAAATATTCTAGAATTAAAAGCTGTCTAGGTTAAGTATAGTTTTAACAACCCATGCAAATTTGCCATACTTGTTAAGGTTGACCTACACTTGGAGCTAGTAAACTCTATTTCATTAAGGAAAACAACTTCCAAATATCACCCCAAATGGCTAAAAGTTTATCTAGCTAAAGCTTACCTAGTGTTTTCTATGTAGAAATAAAGACTTTACTTATCTTTGAATAGTCTCGATGACTAACTAATATAAGATTGAGAAACACCTTATTTCATCATAACTCTTGGACAAAATTATCCACTAAGATGTATCATCTCAATGACTTAGAGTTTGACCTTAATCCTTTGATTAAATAATGCCCAACTATCTATCGCATCATTTTGGTCATTTTAGTTTACACATTATCTCCCATCGCTCTCAACCCTCTAAGAGTATGTTCAAGCTTATCGATAGTTGGAACCAAGTGATTGCCTTAACTTTGGAAGTCTAACATAAAGTAGCCTATATCTTGAAAGAAAAGAAAAGCAAAAAAAGTGAAATTTGACTAATTAAGTAAAAAATCAAAATAGTATCAATTTTCTGATCAAATCCATGGAAATGATGCAATAAACTTGTTGCGTCCTTTCACGCATAGAAGTGTATCTGCTCATACAAATAATAAAGGATGTAAGACGGGATATCATACCCACAGAAATTTGATGAATTAACATTCTAGTTTAAATTTTTATATCAGCTATTTAGTAGAAAACAAGTAATAAAGAGATTATTGTGTGTTTTGTATGTAAATATAAATAACTATAGACAAATTATGGATTAGTTGTGTTGTAATTTAGAATTGAGAAAAGATTCAGGGTTGTGGTATTTTGAAAATCAAGTTGAGATGCCTTATTGTACACATAATTTGATTTCTTGGGTTATTGGTTGTAGGTTAATTTTATTTATATTGATAATTTTTACAACAACTCTACGCCTACTCGACATGTCCTACACCTATATTTCAATGGTCATTGGTTAATACTGAAGTTCATGAAGATATCTTTTTTTCAATTAAGCTAGGTCAAAAGGAATATTTCTATCCTAATTGAAAAATTTATTCTCTCTATATAGAAGGTTAATGATCTATCCTTATTTCATCATTTTAAAATTTTCATTTCCTTTTTCGAGTCCAACAAACAAACTTTAGATAATATTCATTAGATGTCCAAGCCGATAAATTACTGAAATCAAGAATGAAATAAGAAACAAAATAAATGGAAGTTGAAATACACAAGATGATGTTATAGACAACTCTCATGTTCAACCAAAACCCTAGAAACTAGAAGATTAAGTTACTCATCGATCACTTTGTAGAAGAGATTTCATGAGTTCATAAGGTAGAAATTTTAAATAAAACAAGAGAATAAATTTACACCTTGTTCTTGATCTTTTCACTAAATGTTTTCTTTCACAAATTGGTTTTTCATGATAAGAAACATGGGATGGGGCTTTATACAGAGTTTAGGAACCCATATAACTTAAAAATAGATCACAATCAGGTTAGAAAAGTCTCGACTTGCGCCACTATCCAAAAATGGAGCAGTGGTGCAAGGAACAAGTGAATTTCCAGAGAGGTGATGAAAATCACTCCTTTCCATACAATTGGGAGTGGTCAAAAGGATCCTAAAATATTCACTGATTCACATAATTTCTTGCTTCGCAAAAGTGGCACAAGTCACAACCACCTTGGCCCTTTTCCACTTGTTTTTTCTCTATATTGCAACATTGATCCTCCCTTGATTCCTTATGGTTCCTTGGTGTTTTTAATTCTTATTTAAGATAAAAATACCTCAAGACACTCCTATATGAACAAAACATAAAATAAAAATGTAAAACATAATACTTAGGTTTAATATGCTACTAAAAAGAGAACAGGCTTGAGATGAACGATAGTAAAATAGTATGTTTTTAACCTCACATCACCTATACTGTTGTTTAGTTTTGCACTCTAAATAGCTCAATTATAATTGATTTTTGGAAATTTCATCCTTTGTCTATGTTATCACATTTTTGTATCATGTTTGCATCTCATGTGCGTGCTTTATCCTTCACACCAATTATTGAGGCATCTTCAAGAGAAATAAGAAGTCAAACCTACTGTAGAGCCCTCTATTGAGAAAATTATTCCTCTTTGTTTGACTTTGATAGAGACTTCAAATTACAGCTAAGTCGACCGAGAACTAATAGGATGGATGAACCATAGAGAAATTGAGTTCAACCTTAGTGAAAAAAGGCCTAGAATCATTTTAAGTGGCCTATGGTTGGTCTTCTATTCAACCTTACGCAAAAAAGGACCTAGAATCATTTTAAGTGGCCTATGGTTGGTCTTCTGATAAATTCCTTGTGTAGGCTCCCAATGTTATTTAAAATATCAGGTGGTCTAGTGTCATGACCCAATTTCTCAGTAGATGATGGCACTTTAACCCACTAGTAGGTAAGCCAACCCATAATTTAATATATATATAATAACGGATTATCTAGATAACTAAATGAAAATGGCAAAAATGAATCTAAATAAAAGATTAATATACAATACAACCCCCAAGACCTAATGAAATTAATATGTGTCTAATACAATCAGACTAAAAAGTGAAATACAAAATATAAGTAGATTTAAAAACCATCTCTAAAAGATAAAATAGAGATAAGTCTAATCAATTTTAGGGAGAGCAAGAACACTTCAAATATCAGGCACTCACCATAAATCTTCTATTCATAGCTGTTCCACACATGCACAAGTCAATGGTGAGAACTTGTACTATGATATACAAGGTGCAAAAGTGTAGTATGAGTACCTAACACATGGTACTCAATAGGCATCAGTCGACTGAGCTCCAAAAATAATGCAAGAATAAATAACATATAAGGCACCAATATAACTACAGGAAACTATCCAAGAAACTAAACATAATAATTATCCTAATGGAGCAATAAGGGTAAACTATATTATCCTAACAGTTTTCGGGAACTAAAGTACAATGCCATATATGACTGGTCAATATACAAATAAAGAGTGAAATAAGAATACCTAGTGTTAGTAAAAGTATAAAGGATACATAGAAAATATGAATAGACAAGGAAACATAAGGATATATGGTAATACTATATATACATAACACACACACATAGATATATATACATTTATGTGAGTGTATGCGTGTGTGCGCACATGTATACATACATATAAAGGACTAACTCAATGGTAATACTCTGAGGAAAGCCAACCTAACATTTAAAGGAATCCTAGCAAAGATGGAATGCTAATACTAGCATTATTAGGGTTCCTAACCAAAGTATGACTAAACACTGGATAATCTAACAATAACATATCTTACTATAATAAAGAAAAGGAATCAGAAATGTATTAACTATCCTAGGTACCAATCCATAACCATCCTACCATGAACTAACCATAATAACAAACAATAAAATAATTGGCTAGTTCAAATAAATAATTACCTAACCAATCACCCATACCCTCAAATATTGTAAGCAAGCATTCAACAAATAGCAATCATAGCTTATACCTATATAACCTCCCATAAGGACGACAGATGTAAGCACCAAATGTACCAAGTGTACACACCTTCTCCAGCTTAGTAACTCCCAAAGGCAAGACCTCTGGCGACCATCTTTCTGTAGTACTGTGGCTCACGGATGAAATTTCATTAAAAGTTTCAAAATATTTATCAATTGAAGTAAGTGGCAGTTGTAAAAGAGTAGAATAGTAATGGATCAGAATCAATCTTAGTCTAATTTTCAAAATAATACATTTAGTTAAAAAAACTCACAAATCAATCTAGGGAATAATTATTATCTAACTCTGTGCTAGCAGCTGCGGTAATCCATTGTAAAAGAATCCATTTTAAAAGTGAAAGTTGAAATAAATACTTTTTTAGAAAACAATAATAAATTCAAATATTTGGTTGGATTCAAACAACTAAGTGAGCATGAATGTGCCTAAAAGTATGTATGCCATCACCAGTATCCAAAAAATACAACCATAAGCATCTATGCATTCATAAATATAACCACGTACTTTCAAAAGATAAAGTACTAAATCGATATCAACTAATATCACAACCATGGCCGTGAGCCCATAATGTACAATTTGATATAATATTAACACCATAACCTAAACATTAAGATAAACAATGGCATAAAGCTACTAAAAGGGTCTAATAGAGAAATATCACCCCAAATACTAAATCAAATAGTAAGTATTATACTAAAGGATCATTAGCATCAATAAATGGTTAATCATATCTATAATCAAGGGTGATAGGATCATAGGGACATAAGAAGTATTTTAGTCTAAGCTTCTGGTCAAATTTTAACCCCAAATACCCTAAATAAGTTATGTTAGGTTGTAAATCATAATATTATCTTATAATATCTACCAGGCATGAAATCCATACACTACACAATCTTGTAGAGAAAAGTAGACCAAAGCCTACTTTGATACTAAACTGTAATCTTGAACCATCTACAAGTCGCTCACCTTTACTCTACGATCTCAAAAGTGATGTTACACTATGACAATAGTAATATGCACGTTAATAGGAGTAAAACGACACCCATATTGCTATATAAATCTTTGAGCCCAAAATCAGGTCAAAAATGGGCCTGTGAGGACTGTATGTGAAATCCCAAAATTTCATCCATCATGAGGTCCCTTAAGGAACAAGGTTCAAAAGTATATAACAAATAGAGTATAAATCAATGCCCAAAATATCCCTGAATGATACTGTAAAAAGATGGTAAAATATGAATTAAATGGAGGAATTTGGTTGAGAACTTATGAGGAAATTAATAGAAAATGATCCCTCATCATCCCCTACACAACCCTAGCTCCAACAGATGATTTCCAAAAATTTTCTTGAGCTCCTAGGTCTAAAATAGTGTAAATAGGCTAGAACTAATGATTAAAATTTAAGAAAAAGTATATATATTGCCAGGTAAATTTCCTTCATTACCACAAGACTGAAGGGACTTGAATGCAAAGGTCATAGGAAATGCCATTTGTGAATGTAGGTGTGGTGCAGTGAAATCAAAGGAAAACTAGCTTGGATATCATTAATGAGACAAAGATTGTCACAAATGCAAAGAAGTCAAAGAACCTTGTCGGGCAACTTTTTTTTGCAAACGCAAGAGAAGGCCTATGAACTCAATGTAAGATCTTGACCCTTCGTGAATGCAGCCTACCCCTAGTGAATGTAAAGGGTAAATTACCCTTGCACAAACTACCACATATGAAATTTTTCCTAAGTATAAATGAATTTTAATTAGGGGCTCAAAATTCATTAGGAAATCTATGCACATAAGCAAACTATGTCACCATATCAAATTCAATATATTAGACTCAACGAAACCATTAAAATTTTAATTCAAGGTGATTTCGATGAAGTGTGGTTCCAACACCTATATTTATATTTTAACCAAATTATACCAAATAAAAAATGAGGTTATAAGGCTCAATACCTGAACCAAGGGTCCCCCAGGATAAAATCAATGTTCTGGAGATGATGCTGCTGCTAAATTTCTCATTCAAGGATATTTTTTTAGGAGTTTTGGTTCAGGACCTATTTATTAACATCGAAAGCATCAAAATAGGGAAATGAGCATAAAATCCCAATGAACTATCTGATAACCAAGCCAATGGTTTAGGCAAGAATAAATGACATGCAACCACTATGGGAAGGCTTGAAATGCCAGAAACATTTATAAATTGTGAAAATTACCTAAAGGGTCATTACAATATCCACTACTAAAGGGATTTTCATCGGTGAAAGTTAGTGTGTTAAAAGAGTCCAAAAGCTCAAAAGGATGAGGTATTGGGCTTGCATACCCCTATCATGGATTCCTAAATAAACTTTAAGGCAAACTAGTTCTTTCAAGGGATATCACCACGGGTATCCCTTTCTTACTAACTTCTTTACTTCTCTTCTCAAATAGACAAAAACTCAACCTCAATAGCCAACATATCTCTAATTAAATCAAGAACGTCTGATGTGCAGAAATGAAAAACACAATATACTAGCATCACACCAAAGCAACATAACCAAGAAGATACTCAACCAATATAAAGACAACTGAAGGCATTAATCATGCAACTAAATCTAATTTCTCAATTTGAGTCTTTCTCGTGCAATCATAACATACTAACCTCAAAAAATTAAAGTTTATCTACTGAATATCCATAATGGAAAGTATAAGAATAAGCCTATAAGGTGCTCTATTGACACCCAAATAGAGATGATTAAAGCTTATTACCTCTTGCCAAAGCTGTAACTAGTTTGATTGATCTTTGAAACTTATAGTCAGGTGTCTAAAGCACAAACTTTTGATGCAAAATGATTCTCTATAGAATTCCCCACCAACAATCAGTGAAATTATGCTAAGCACAAGCCAAACACACCTCTTCTGTTGAGCAAACAAACAAGATTCTGACAAAAAACTGAGACTAAGGTAAAAAGCAATAGAAATAATAACGATGTGTCAATGGACCATTCTTTTGGAATCTATCAACTATAATACATCTAAGAAGAATAAAGATAAATTAGTAGGTACTTAACATACCTAGGCAACCTATAGATGAAGTCTTAACTTAATGAAATTTAGGAACAGAGTCTGCAACCAAGCTCTACAACCTATAGATAAAATCTCAACACCAAAGCAGAATCTCTCTAACTCAATTGTCCAAACCAATCATGTTGATGACTAAGCACCAAAATCCCAAAATCTATCATAACCTTCAAGTTGCCCTTCAAAGAGAAAAATCCAACACTTATTTTGATAGATCTTTGTTAAGGACAAAGACCAAAATCAAACTTACTATAAAAAATTAGGCTTATACCCAATAGATCTCATAAGATTCAAAACTAAAATGTTCCCAAAGAGCATAGTCACGATGTTTCATGGTTTCATAGCACTTTCAATGCTTAAAAGTTGAAAAAATATGACAATACTTAGGTTTATTTTGATATATATGATTTTTTTTTGTGTCTATTTGGAAAGGAATTAGGTTTTCTAAATAGAATCAAAGGAAGTGAAAGATGTAGAAAAACCTACTTATGATGCAATCTATATGGCGTAGGCAGCTTGGTAGGCTTCATATATTCAAACTTAAGAGAATCTGAAAGATTATGTTTTGACTCATAACTATGAGGGGCTACCTACGACTCATAGGTACCCCTTACGGCATCATAGGTACAGTGTAAGTGGCAGATAAGTAAAGTTTAGAAAAGTTGCAAGACCAATGGTATTTTGTTACCTATGAGGCTACCACTACCTATGGCCCGTAGGTTCCTCCATAAGTGAAGTACAATAGCATTTTGTCATTTTAAAAATCTTTTCTACCTAAGATGGCTACTTACGTGGTGTAGGTGCCACTTACAACTTGTAAGTTGTGTGCTACTCGACCACCAACTTAGTTTTTCCTGTATGTTTTGTTTATATTTCCAAGGTTTCTATGTACTCCATAAATACTCTTTTAATTTATTTTTTTTAATTTTACACACACATATTATTCATAAAAAAAATATTTGATTCTATGATTGACTTTTGATCTTGGAATCTCATTGTTCGTGGTTTTTGGTTGATTAATTAATTTGAGTCTATAGATTTTTTTCATCAATTATTTGTGATATTATTCATATATTTTCTATGTTGAATTCCATGGATTGTTTTCCTACTATGAGCAACTAATTCCTTCGCTATGGTTGTGGAAACCTTGGTAGAATAACAATGTCGAGAAAGCGTGTGGTTCTTCTAGATCATTATTTACACGTGCATTGAGATCTTTTTCAATTCAATTGCTCTTTTTGTAGTGGCCAATGCTAAGAAGTTTCTTGTATTCAATATTGTCTTAACGAGAAACTGAGATTGTGACAAAAAGGATTAAAATAGTGAATGGATATCACCGATTATCTAATAATTTGATACCTAAAAGGAGATAGTTAAACAAGGATCAAAGACAGGTGGTAGTAATGTGATACCTTGAGACTCACAAGGTGAAGCATAAGATTCCCCAACGCTTTCACAAGATGGTTGTTAATACCTAGCTTGTCAAAATTTTTATGTGTGGTGGTGAGATAGTTAGATTATGCACGAGAAACCTACTGATTTATAAATCCAAGGGGGACATAGTCCTAGTATTCATCTCAGATTGTCTACAACCAAAAGCATTAACAACTAGTTACTTTTACTATTTGCTTTACTACAAATTTCCCCCATTTACTTTCCTACACTTTTTTCCACTTCATCAAGTTTGAGAGACAGATTCAACCTATTCCCGATGGGATCAACCCAAACCTAATTTGGATATTATAATTTGATAGCAACTGCATTGTATCTTCTTAGAAGGTATAGTCTAGGCGACATTAAATTTTTGTATTATTTTTTAGGAATATGGTTGCAGATTTATTGATTGAAGTTGTTGAGGTCTTTACTTTTTAATTTTTTCTCCTTCTTGGAGAGTTCATTGGTGTATACCTTGAACTAAGATTCAAGCCAATCCCAGATCTAGAAAGAATCCTACAAACGAATCATAGTATATCAAACACAATCAGGAAGCTCAACATGAGCTGCCTCAAGATGATCCATATGACTTGCCGCCCCCATATCATAAGGAGATAGTAGAGAAAACTATTGAGTAGTAACTAGAAAATACTAACGCGAGAAGGGATAATGAGACTTCTCAGTGTGCAGCTCAAGAGGAAGAGTGCGTGAATAATGACCAGTAGCTGATTGTCAAGAAAAACTCGACAGAGGTAGAAGAGATAGAGCTGCAGTACCCCTAGATTTTAAGTACTTGCCTAAATGTGAGGATCCAGATAAAAACTTAGGGTATATAGATTCTATTCAGATAAGAGCCATCATTCTTTCTGCATTACCCCAGGGGGTTTTGACATTACTGGTAATATGATACAATTATAAAATTTGAATGGTGTGTTTTATAGCCTGCCGATTGATAATTCAAACATGCAACTCATTAATTTTGTTAGAATTTAAACTTCATACGCAATAACTGATAAAGCGAGATTATGGTTAGGAGTAATACCCTACGTTTTGGGGCTAGTGTTTGAACTGTCATTCCTATGTATAAAAGCTATAATCAAAATGATTTCTATGTGAATATAAGTTTAATGATCTTTATCCAAGTGTTTGATGAGATTATGAGGTGAAAAATGCTTAGAATAATCACTTAGAATAAAGTTGAGCTTAGAGCCTTTGATTCGTCCAAAGTTTGGTATTCGATTCTACAAGGGTCTACTTTGAATGTGTATAAATTTTTGTATACATGGAATTTTGAGCCTCAAGACCCACTAAATTGTAGATAATTGAATTATCTTTCCAACAGTACCATTTTTCCTTAATCCGATACCTGAGCAAAAAGCTACGGAATTGTTTGTGACAGGCAGTAAGCTGACGCGATTGGGATGCAACGTGTCGATTATCAAAATGATTAGCGATATGATGCTATTTACATGCTATTTTAGTTTCTAAAGGGTATAGGGGAACTTTGGTCACTTTCCCTCACCAAAATCCATCCATAACACCTAAATTCATCCCCCAAAAGCATTAGATACATGATTTCTCATCTGTATCTCTCCAAGAAAACCCTAGCCTTATCTAGAACACCAAGAACTTCATCAATGTTTCTTCAATAAATTCATGAAATTAAGGTTTCTAATACAAGAAGTTTAAGAAAAAAACTTTCACTAACATTTCCAAGTCTTCCAAGTTAAGCTTTCAATTTCAAATCATCTATTAAGGTATGTGGGAGTTCATCCATGGGTCCTCCTTCACCTATGGAGGCCAAAACCCTTTTATCTCAATTAATGAATGAATTTTTTGATCATTATATTATTTTAAATGTTTAACAAAGATTGAATTACTTGTTTTCATGCTAATTTTAATTAATTTTAGCCCATGTGTGATTCCATGCAAGATTTTGAATTCCTCATGCTATGAATTTGAGTTTCTTATGCTTTATTCAAGTGAATTCCATGATTCATCCTACATTCACGATTTTTAACAACATACCTATGTCTAAAATTCATGGTTTCCACATGTTTGATGAAATTTTCATATTATGTTGAATCAATTTCAAGATGATACCCAAGTTATGAATTTTACCATGTAACTCTATTGTTCACCCATGTTAAAGGCATTATTAGGCTCAAGCTAGGATCTTTACATGTATGATTAAACTCCCATGTCCTATTTCAAGAGAATTTCATGTGAATTCCTAAGTTCATAATTTTAGTAATTATGCTATGCTTCCATGTTCAAGATATTCCCATGTCCATGTTCATGATCCCCATGTGTTTGGTGAATTACCCTATGTTATAGTATCAATCTCCATGTGCTTGATGAAATACTCAAGTGATGGGTTTCTTTAAATAATGCTTTCTTATTATGGTCTTAAAGGCTCTAATATGTCCTTATTATCTATGCTATCGAGTCCAAGGGGTATTGAATACCCAAAATTTAGCTGTTTATCTAATCTCTAGGTGAAATAGAATGATTTCATAGTATCCTGAATAGTAGCATTCGGTCATTTAAGAGAATCAGTATGTGTTTAATCAAGCTTAGTGCATTCTAGAGATCAGTATTCATACAGTATTTAGATTTTACCATATCCCAGCTTCAGTTCTACTTATATCATTAAAGTAAAGTTTTATAGAAACAAAGTGTAAAGATTCACTATATTATCAGAGTATGTTTGTCACTCATTTTTTAAGGTGTTTTCAGCTTTCAATTAATTCCAGCCTATTGGTGAGTCTACTTACATTTAGCATGCATGTTTTAATATAACATATAAAATTAGTTTTACTTATTGCAGTCTCCCCTGAATACTTTGTACGTTCCAGAAGTACTGATCCACATATATATCTTTGTGGATACGTTGTTTCATAATGTAGGTACCATTTGTAGCCCATACATCATGATTAGACAGTTATAATTTTTAGCCAGTAGGTGATGAGTTCTCTTGTTTCGAGTACTCCAGACTATTTTAGTCTATGTATAGTTCATTTAAGCTCATATGTGTTGATTAGTAGTAGTTAGAGGCATGTCCCAGCTATCTATAGTCAGTATAGTAGAGGCTTTATAGATGTCAGTCAGAGTCAATTATGTAATTTTAGTTCTTTTATCAATTTTAATCAGATTGTAAACCTTATTAGAAATATAATTTCTCTTAGATTTTTCATGATTATATTTTTGCATAGCAGAAAAACTTTTTATTATGTTATAATCAGTTTCTTAACTGTATGACAGTTCATGCATTAGCTTGGGATCATTTGTGGTTCCAAGAACCATGTTGTATCCAGGGTGTTCTCTCTAGTTTTGACAAACATGGTATCAGAGCATAGAGTTCAAGTGTCTTAGGGTGTCTATGAATCCGTGACTAGTAGAGTCTTGCCGAAAGATACAAAGATGTCTATATATTTTTTCAAAAGGCTACAGGGAATTTGGGAAATGTTTCCCTTCTTTCATGTCTTAGATCGTGCTATAGAAAGGTTGTTTAAGAAACTTACATAGATTCTCATCATTCTACATTTTCATTTTAGGCTAACTATTCTCGGTTTTGAGGTAATAGATTAGCCAAGTTCAAATTCCTACCGGTAGAGTTTTCTCAATCAGTCAATACAGACAGTTATGGGATTTTATGCAGGCTAAAAAGTATCCCAAAAGTGCTTTTAAGTTCTAAAGTTTGAAGGACTTCATTCATTTTCATGAAATGCATACATTAATCCAAATTCAGATGTGCTTTTAGATCCCTTCTCAAAATCCTAAGATAGCATATAATCTAGAATTGGAAGCGTGAACCCAGAAGTTTAGTAGTGTTGTAGTTGGGATGTTATCAATTGGATTGAGTATGTTATGTATTCATGGGGCTATTTATATAAAGGCAAACCAGTAGGGTTGAAACAGTGTTTGCAAGAATTTAAGTTTGTTTATTCAAAATCATGTGCCATTGATGTCGGATGTTCAGGTGTGATGGTAGTACTCATGGTTTAGATGTAATATTAGTAGGTTACGAAGGAAGTTAGTACGGTTCATAGAAGGCTTGGGGATATCCATGTTAAGTGTTAGAATCTAAGTTTAAATCTTTGAAAATTGAGCTAATAGAAAAAAAGAGGGGAGTTGAAGCTCTAGATGATGTGAACTCAGAGTAATGTGATAGCAGTTTAGTTTAGAGTTATAAAAGGGGTCCACAGACTTAAGATGATAGTTTTAGTTTAAGGGGGAGATGATAGAACAAATAAATAAGTTAGGTTCTCAGATCCTAGTAGTGGTGCCACTATGTGTAGAAAAGTAGTAAGGGAGGATGACTCCCAAACTATTCTTGTATCAGTGCAAAGTTTTTCAGTTATCACGATATCTACTCATGCCTTACATGTCAGCTCCATCATCATATATCATATTTATGAGCTTAATAGGAAATCCTATATGCATCCAATTCCTAGTATGAGGTATTTCAGTTCACTCAGTAGTATGAATCATTATCCATGAATTTGTGAACTCCAAAATTTGATCATTCAGCTTATGACTCATGTACCTATGTTTCACTGTATGTTCAGATCCACGTGTTCATGCTATACTCCTAATGATCAGAGAAATTCAGTATATGTCATGTATGCCCTTAGTTTAGCTCTCTTTGATGAATTCATGCTTTTGATACATTATTCCTCAAGCGTCACTAAAGTGTCAAGTTATGCATAGTAATCCCTTCATTCTTCGGGTCCTTATGTTCTAACCTTTTAGTGACCTATCCTAATGTCATGATTCGTTGAAATCCTATGTGACTTTTCTTGGTTTACAAAATATGAGAGAGATACTTTTTTGGTTGTTTGCCTATAAGTTAATGTGCGTTGATGAAGATCGGTTTTATTGTTACGTTTGTGTACAAATGGAATATTTATTTTAGTATTTTCAATATAATTTAGTTTGTATAGCCAGCAATTCAACCTAGCAGTCAGACAGACAACTTCCGATGGCTTTTTACTATTCCATCTTGTCATACTATTTGAAATTCTCATGAATATGGCTAATCCAAGAGGTAATTTATTTGCATCTATGTAATTTATGAATTCAGCTCAGTCATGCATCATGCATTAGTTTTAGATCCTAGATATTCAATAATCACTCAGTCCGTAATTTGCAATGCATTATCTCAATCTTTCCTTAGTATTACAAAAAAGTCAGTACTATTTGGGGGACGAAGTATTCCAAGGGAGAGATGTATTGTAATATCCTGAGTTTTCGTGTCCTAAACCTTTTATTTTCTTCACAAAATAGGATCCATCTAGAAGTAATGGTTACGTATTAGTTGACTCTCTCATTTCTATCTCATCCTTATAATCATTCTCACGTCATAGCATGGTTTTAAGAAATCAGTTCAGTTAATGATATTTAGTTCATATAATATGTTTTGGAATCAGTTATGTAATCATGTTCCAAATCATGCCTATTCAGAGTATGATCTCAGTTACCTTCATACAGTACTCTCAGTCTAAGCAGTCTTATTTGAGGCCGAATGTTCCCAAGGGGGAGATAATATAATACCCCAAATTTTTGGGTTAGTCTTTGTACCATAGTTCCTACGTGTAAAAGCTTTAAGACAAATAATTTCCATGTGATTATAAGTTTTATGATCTTTATCCTCGTGTTAGATGTGCTTTTGAGGTGAAAAATGTTCATAAGAATCACTTAGAATAAAGTTGAGCTTAAAGCCTTTGATTCATCCAAAGTTTGGTATTCAATTCAACAAGGGTCTACTTTGAAGGTGTTGAACTTTTTAGATATGTGGAATTTTGCATCTCAAGACCCATAAAATTGTATATAATTGAATCATCTTTCCAACTATACCTATTTTTCCTTAATTTGACACACGAGCAAAAATATATGGCATTTTTCATTAGAGGCAGTAAGCCGGTGCGATTGGGGTGCGACACATCCATCATCAATGCGATTAGCGATGCGAATCGATGGCAACCATCTCAATGAACTGTTTCACATAATATTTCAGTTCCTAAAGGGTCTCGGGGCACTTTGGTCACTTCCCCTCACCCAAATCCATTCATAACACTGTGTTTCAGCCCCCAAAAGCATTAGATACATGATTTCTCATTTTTTTCTCTCCAAAAATACCCTATACCCCTCAAGAACATCAACAACTTCATCAAAGTTTGTTCAATGCAATCAAGAAATTAAGGTTCCTAATCCAAGAAGTTCAAGAAAAAAATTTCTATTACGTTCCCAAGGCTTCTAAGCGAAGCTTTCAATTTCAAATCATCTGTTAAGGTATGTGGGAGTTTACCCATGGGTCCTCTTTCACCCACGGAGCCCAAAATACTTTTATTTCAATTAAAGAATGATTTTTTGACCATTATGTTATTTAAAATGTTTAAGAAAGATTGAATTACATGTTTTCATGGTGATTTTCATTAATTTCAGCCCATGTGTGATTCCACACAGATTTTTGAGTTCGACACGCTATGAATTTGAGTTTCCAATGAATTATTCAATTTATTTCCAAGATAGATCCTAAATTCATGATTTTTAGCAACATTCCCGTGTCTTTAATTCTTGCTTTCCATATGTTTAATTAAATTTCCATATCATGTTCAATCAATTTCAAGATGAATCCCTAAGTTATGAATTTTACCATGTAACTCTATTTTTCACCCAAGATTAAGGTATTCTTAGGCTCAAGCTAGGATCTTTACATGCATGATTAAACGCCATGTCCTATTTCAAGAGAATTACATGTGAATTCTTAAATTCATAAATTTAGTAATTATGATATGCTCCCATATTTAAGATATTCCCATGTCTAAGTTCATGATCCCCATGTGTTTGGTGATTTCAATCAAGCCTAGTGCATTCTAATGATTAGTTTAGTGTCATTTTAGTTGGGAGTTAGATTTAGCACCAAGTGAACCCTGGCATATAGGCATTCCTGCTAGCAGAGAGTTTGAACCTTAGTAGCAGTCCCTGAGTTATAGAACTACATAGTCAGTGTAGGGTAAATAGTCTTCCTTGCAAAATAGGGTTGACGTAACCATATACATCACATGAGTCTTCCTACCAGATTAGGGTTAACCTAGGTACTATTAGTAATGCATGGCAAGGTGCTAATACCCTTCCAACTAGGGTTATAGGTTGGACCCTAAATTAGTCTATAATTGGGGTATGTAGGTTAGATGATAACTCCCATAGTTATAGTTTCAATATTCAGTATTCAGTTCAAAATCAGTCCAGTTTTAGTTTTGCTTGACCATAGCATATAGTTATCAGTTATTCAATTATCAGTATTTCAATTGACAGACTATTTCAGAATCATGTTATATCCTTGGTCTTGCATTCTCAGATAATATAGTGTATATACATTCATGCTCAGTTATCTTATGTTTCTTAGTTAGTCTTTATCTCATATGCATAGTACTCCATAATTTCAGTCCAGTTATTCAAACTAAGTACAGTTCAATCTTACATAACCAATATTCAATTATTTGTCATTAGTTAGTTGGATAGGCTTAGTATATGTTACATTTGGTTTTGTATGTTTAGCTATTCGTGCTCACTATAATTGCATATTCAGATCCCTGATCTTATGTCAGTTTTCAGCACGTAGTTTCAAACTCAGTATTTATACAGTGTTCACATTTTTCCGTATCCCTGCTTTAGTTTTACTTATATCATTAAAGTAAAGTTTAACAGAAACTAAGTGTAAAGAGTCACCATCTTATCATAGTATGTTTGTCACTCATTTTTTAAGATATTTTTAGCTTTCAATTTATTCCTGCCTATTGGTGAGTCTACTTACATTTACCAGGTATGTTTTAAGATTACGTATAAAATCAGTTTTACTTATTGCATTCACCCCTGAATACTTTGTACATTCCAGAAGTACTAATCCACATATACATCTTTGTCGATACATTGTTTCACAATGTAGGTACGATTTGTAGCATGTACATCATGATCAGACAATTGCAATTTCTAGCTAGTAGGTGATGGGTTTTCATGTTTCGAGAACTCCAAAAAGTTTTAGTTTATGTATAGTTCATTTAAGCTCATATGTATTGATTAGTGGTAGCTGGATGCATGTCCCATCTATCTATAGTCAGTATAGTAGAGGTTTCATATATGTCAGTCAGAGGTAGTTATGTAATTTTCATTCTTTTATCAATTTTAATTAGATTGTAAACCTTATCAGAAATATAATTTCTATTAGATTTTTTCATGATTATATTTCTGCATAGGAGAAAATCTATTTATGATGTTACAATTCAGTCTCTTAACAGTATGGCAGTTCATGCATTAGCTTGGGATCAATTGTGGTTCCAAGCACCATGTTGTGTCTAGGGTGTACTCTCTGGGCATTACAAACTTGGTATTAGAGCATAGAGTTCAAGTGTCTTAGGGTGTTTATGAATTTGTGACTAGCAGAGTTTTGCCGAATGATACAAAGACGTCTATACATTTTTTCAAAAGGCTACAAGGAATTTAGAAAATGTTTCCCTTCTTTCATGTATCAAATCATGCTATAGAAAGGTTCTTAAAGAAACTTACATAGATTCTCAGTATGCTACATTCTCATTTAGGCTAACTCTTCTCGGTTTTGAGGTAATAGATTAGCCAAATTCAAATTCCTACGGGCAGAGCTTTCTCAAAGAGTCCCTATAGATAGTTATGGGATTTCACGTAGTCTAGAACATATCCCAAAAATTCTTTTAAGTTTTGAAGTTTGAAGGACTTCATTCATTTTCATGAAACTCGTACATTAATCCAAAGTCAGATATGCTTTTAGATCCCTTCTCAGAATCCTATGATAACATATAATGTAGAATTGGAAGCATAGACCCAGAAGTTTAGTAGTAGTGTAGTTAGGATTTTGTTAATTGGATTGAGTATGTTATGTATTCATGGGGCTAGTTATATGAACGTAACTAGTAGGGTTGAAATAGTGTTTGCGAGAATTTAAGTTTGTTGATTCAAAATCATGTGTCATTGATGTCGGATATTAAGGTATGATGGTAGTACTCATGGTTTAGATGTGATGTTAGTAGGCTACGAAGAAAGTTAGTAAGGTTCATTGAAGGCTTGAGGATATCCATGTTACGTGTGAGAATCCAAGTTTAAATCTTTGAAAATTGCGCTAATAGAAAAAAAGAGGGGAGTTTAAGCTTTAGATGATGTGAATCAGAGTAATGTGACAGCAGCTTAGTTTAGAGTTATAAAAGGAGTCCATAGACTTAAGATGATAGTCTTATTCTAAGGGGGAGATGATAGAACAAATGAATAAGTCAGGCTCTCAGATCCTAGCAGTGGTGCCACTATGTGTAGAAAAGTAGTAAGGGAGGATGATTCCCAACTTATTCTTATATCAGTGCAAAGTTTTTCAGTCATCACGATATCTACTCATGCCATAGATGTCAGCTCCATCATCATAGATCATATTCATGAGCTTAATAGAAAATCCTGTATGCATCTAGTTCCTAGTATTAGGTATTTTAGTTCACTCAGCAATATGAATCATTATCTATGAAATTGTGGACTCCAAACTCTGATCATTCATCTTATGACTCATGTACCCATGTTTCATAGTATGTTCATATCTAGGTGTTCATGCTATACTCCTAATGATCAGCGAAATTTAGTATATGTGATGTATGCCCTTAGTTTATCTCTCTTTGATGAATTCATGCTTTTGATACATTATTCCTCAGGCCTCAGTAAAGTGTCTTGTTATGCATAGTTATCCCTTCATTTTTCAAGTCCTTATGTTCTAACCTTTTAGTGACCTCTCCTTATGTCATTATTCGTTGAAATTCTACGTGAGTTTTCTTAGTTTACAAAATATGAGAGACATACTTTTTTGGTTATTTTCCTATAAGTTACTGTGTGTTGATGAAGATAGGCTTGATTGTTATGTTGGTGTACAAATGGAATGTATATTGAGTATAAGCCTTCGGCATAATTTAGTTTGTATAGCCAGCAATCTGATCTAGCAGTCATACAGACAAGTTTCTATGGCTTTCCAATATTCCATCTAGTCATAATATTCGAAATTCTCATGAATATGGATATTACAAGAGGTAATTTATTTGCATCTATGTAATTTGAGAATTCAACTCAGTTCATGCATCACGCATCAGTTTCAGATCCCAGATATTGAATGGTGATTCAGTCCATAAGTTTCCAATACATCATCTCAGTCTTTCCTTAGTATTTCAACAAAGTCAGTACCATTCGGGGGACGAAGTATTCCAAGGGAAAGATGTATTGTTGTACCCCGAGTATTCATGTCCTAAACCTTTTATTTTCTTCACAAAATATGATCCATCTGGAAGTAATGGTTACGTCTTAGTTGACTCTCTTATTTCTATCTTAGCCTTATAATCATTATCATGTCATTGCATGTATTCAAGAAATCAGTTTAGTTAATGATATTTAGTTTATATATCATGTTTTGGAATTAGTTATGTAATCATGTTCCAAGTCATTCCTATTCAGAAAATGATCTCAGTTACCTTTGTACAGTACTCTCAGTCTAAGCAGTCTTATTTGAAGTCAAATGTTCCCAAGGCAGAGATAATATAATACCCTGCATTTTTAGGTTAGTCTTTGAACCATCTTTCCTACGTATAAAAGCTATAAGCCAAATCATTTCCATGTTAATATAAGTTTCATGATCTTTGTCGTCATGTTAGATGTGCTTTAGAGGTGAAAAATGTTCATAAGAATCACTTAGAACAAACTTGAGCTTAGAGCCTTTGATTCGTCGAAAGTTTGGTATTCGATTCAACAAGGGTCTACTTTGAAGGTGTATCAATTTTTATATATGTGGAATTTTGCATCTCAAAACCCATCAAATTATATATAGTTGAATCATCTTTCCAACTACACCAATTTTGCCTTAATTTGATACCCGAGCGAAACGTTATGGCATTTTTAATGAGAGGCAGTAAGCCGGTACGATTGGGACGTGACACGTCGATCATCGATGCGATTAGCGATGTGAATCGATGGAAACCACGTCATTAAAATATTTCACATGCTATTTCAGTTCCTAAAGGGTCTAGGGGCGCTTTGGTCACTTCTCCTCACCCAAATCCATCCATAACACTTAGTTTAAGTCTCCAAAAGCATTACATACATGATTTCTCATCATTTCCACCCCAAGAAAACCCTATCCCCCTTAATAACATCAAGAACTTCATTAAAGTTTCTTTAATACAATAAAGAAATTAAGGTTCTTAATCTACGAAGTTCAAGAAAAAAAATTCAATTATATTCCCAAGGCTTCCAAGCCAAGCTTTCAATTTTAAATCATCTGTTAAGGTATGTGGGAGTTTATCCATGGGTCCTCTTTCACCCACGAAGCTCAAAACCCTTTTATTACAAGTAGGGAATGATTTTTCGATCATTATGTTATTTAAAATGTTTAAGAAAGATTGAATTACATATTTTCATGGTGATTTTCATTAATTTCAGCTCATGTGTGGTTCTATGCTGGATTTTGAATTCCACATGCTATGAATTTGAATTTCTTATGCATTATTCAAGTGATTTCCATGATAGATCCTAAATTAATGATTTTTAGCAACATTCCCATGTCTTAAATTCTTGCTGTCCACATTTTTAATTAAATTTCCATATTATGTTTAATCAATTTTAAGATGAATCCCTAAGTTATGAATTTTTCCATATAACTCTATTGTTCACCCAAGTTTAAGGCATTCTTAGGCTCAAGCTAGGATGTTTATATGTATGATTAAACGCCATGTCCTATTTCAAGAGAATTTCATGTGAATTCCTAAATTCATAAATTTAGTACTTATGATATGCTCCCATATTTAAGATATTCCCGTGTCTAAGTTCATGATCCCCATGTGTTTGGTGAATTGCCTCGTGTTAAAATTTTAATCTCTATTTGCTTGATTAAATACCTAAGTGATGGGATTCTTTAATTAATGTTTACTTATTATGGTCTCAAATTCTCTCATATGTCCTTATTATCTGTGCTATCGAGTTCTGGGGGTATTAAATCCCCAAAAAATTAGCTATTTATCTAGTCTCTAGCTGAAATAGAATAATTTTGTAGTATCCTGAAAAGTAACATCTTGTCAGTCAACAGAATCAGTGTGAGTTCAATCAAGCCTAATACATTTTAGTGATCAATTTAGTGTCGATTCAGTTGGGAGTAGGATTCAGCACCGAGCAAACCCAGGGATGGGGGTATTCCTACCCATATAGGGTTTGACCGTTAGTAGCAGTCCTTGAGTTATAGAACTACATAGCTAGTGTATGGTAAATCTTTTTCCTTCTAGACTAGGGTGAACGTAAAGATAAACAACATATGAGTCTTCCTACCAGATTAGGGTTGACCCAGCTACTTTTAGTAACCCATGGCAAGGTGCTAACACACTTCTAACTAAGGTTACAGGTTGGATCCCAAATCAGTCTATAATTGGGGTATGTCGGTTAGATGATAACGCCCACAGTTACAGTTTTAGTATTCAGTATTCAGTTCAGAACTCAGTTTTGTTTCAGATTTGTTTCACCATAGCATACAGTTATTAGTTATTCAATTTTAGTTGACAGACTATTTCAGAATCATGTTATATGCTTGGTCTTGCATTCTCAGATAATATAGTTTACACGTATTTATGCTCAGTTATCTTATGCTTCTTAGTTAGTCTTCATCTCATATGCATAGTACTCTATAGTTTCAGTCCAGTTATTCAGACAAAGAACAGTCCAGTCTTACATGACTAGTATTCGGCTATTTATCATTTAGTTAATCAGATAAGCTTAGTATATGTTATGTTTTGTTTTATATGTTTAGGTATTCGTGCCCAATATAATTGTATATTCAGATCCCCGATGGTATGTCAGTTTTCATCACATAGTTCTAGACTCAGTATTTATACAGTATTCAAATTTTATCATATCACAGCTTCAGTTCTACTTATATCATTAAAGTAAGGTTTTACAAAAACTAAGTGTAGAGATTCACCATCTTATCAGAGTATGTTTGCCACTAATTCTTTCAAATGTTTTGACCTTTCAATTTACCCCAGCCTATTGGTGAGTCTACTTACACTTACATGCATGTTTGAAGATTACATGTAAAATTAATTTTTTTATTGCGTTCACCCCTACATACTCAGTACATTCCAGAAATACTGATCCATATTTACATCTTTGTGGGTACATTGTTTTATAATGTAGGTACTATTTATATCCCGCATATCCTGCTTAGACAATTGTAGCTTCCAGCAGCAGTTGATGAGTTCTCTTATTTTGGGAACTGCAGACAGTTTTTGTTTAATTATAGTTCATTGAAGCTTATATGTATTGATTAGTAGTAGTTAATAGCATGTCCCAGCTATTTATAGTTAGTATAGTAGAGGCTTCAAAGATGTCAGACAGAGTCAGTTATCCAATTTTAGTTCTTTTATTTGTTTAAATTAGATTGTAAACCTTATCAGGAATATTATTTCTCAGATTTTGTCATGATTATATTTCTGCATAGCAGAACAACTATTTATTATGTTATAATTCGGTTGCTTAGTAGTATTCTAGTTCATGGTTTAGCTTCGGATAACTTATGGTTCATCGCACTGTATTGTGTCAAGTGTGTACTCTCTCGACGTTACAAACTTGGTATAAGAGCACAGATTTTAAATGTCCTAGGGTATCTATGAAGCTGTGACTAGTAGAGTCTTACAGAATAATACAAAGACGTCTGTACTTTTCTTCAGAAGGCTATAGGGTATTTAGGAAATATTTCCCTTCTTTCGTGTCTCAAATCGTGGTATAGAAAGGTTCTTTAATAAAGTTACGTAGATTCTCATAATGTGCCATGCTCATTCATGCCAGTTCTTCCCAGTTTTGAGGTAATAAATTATCCAAGTTAAAATTCCAATAGGTATAGCTTTCTCAAATAGTACCTACAGATAGTTATGGGATTTTACAAAGTCTAGAAAGAATCCTAGAAGTTCTTTTAAGTTTTGAAGTCTGAAAGACTTTATTCATTTTTGTGAAAATCCTACATTAATCCAAAGTCAGATATGCTTCTAGATCCCTTCTCAAAATCCTCAGATTTTCACGTGTGATGGTAGTTCTTATGGTTTAGATATGATGTCAATAGTCCATGAAGGAAGTTAGTATGAGTCATTGAAGGTTTGGGGAAATCCATGTTAAATGTTAGAATCTAAATTTGAATCTTTGAAAAATGAGCTAATAGAAAAAAAGAGGGGAGTTGAAGCTCTAGATGGTGTGAACTCAGAGTAAAGTGATTGCAGTTTAGTTTAGAGTTATTAAAAGGGTCCAAAAACATAAGATGATAGCTTTAATCTAAGTGGGAGATAATAGAACAAATGACTAAGTCGGACTGTCAGATCCTAGTAGTGGTGCCATTATGTGTAGAAAAGCTGTAAGGAAGAATGATTCCCAACCTATTCTTATCTCAATGCAAAGTTATTTAGTCATCAAAATATATACTCATGCCTTACATGTTCGCTCCATAATCAAAGATCATATTCATGATCTTAATAGAAAATCCTGTATGCATCTAGTTCCTAGTATGAGGTGTTTCACTTCACTCAGCAGTATGAATCATTATCCATGAATTTGAGTACTCCAAAATCTGATCATCCAGCTCATGACTCATGTACCCATGTCTCACAGTATGTTCAGATCTAGGTGCTCATGCTAAACTCCTAATGATCAGAAAAATTTAGTATATGTCATGTATGCCCTTAGTTTAGCTCTCTTTGATGAATTCATGCTTTTGATACATTATTCATCAGGCCTCAGTAAAGTGTCAAGTTATGCATAGTTATCCCTTCCTTCTTCAAGTCCTTATGTTCTAATCTTTCGGTGACATCTCCTTAAGTCATGATTAGTTGAAATTCTATGTGTGTTTTCATGGACTAGTGCATAAACATTTTAAGGATAGGGGTTTAGAGAATATATGAGAGATACTTTTGTGATTGTTTGCCTACAATTTCATGTGTGTTGATGAAGATAGGCTTGAATGTCATGTTGGTGTACAAATGGAATGTATAGTTGAATATAAACTTTTAGTATAATTTAGTCTGTAAAGCCAGCATTCCAGTCTCGCAGTCAGACAGACAAGTTCCTATGGCTTTCCATCTTTCCAACTAGACAAACTATTCAAAATTCTAATGAATATGGTTATTCCAAGAGGCAATTTATTTACATCCATGTAATTAATTAATTTAGCTCAGTTCATGCGTCATGCATTAGTTTAAGAAACCAGTTATTCAGTCATGATTCAGTTCGTAAGTTTCCCTTGCATCATCTTAGTCGTTCCTTAGTATTTCAATGAAGTCAATATGATTCTGGGGACAAAGAATTCCAAGGGGGAGATCTATTGTAATATCCAAAGTATTCATATCCTAAACCTTTTATTTTCTTCACGAAATAAGATCCAGCTTTAAGTAATGGTTACTCATTAGTTGAATCTCTCATTTCTATCTCAGCCTTATAATCATTCTTATGTCATTGCATGTATTCAAGAAATCAATTCAATTTATGATATTAGTTCATGTATCATGGTTCAGTATTAGTTATGCAATCATGTTCCAAGTCATGCCTATTACGAATATGATCTTAGTTACCTTCGTAGTCTAACCAGTCTCATTCGAGACTGAATGTTCCTAAGTGGGTGATAATATAATACCCTGTATTTTTGGGCTAGTCTTTGAACCGTCGTTCCTATGTCCAAAATCTATAATAAAAATGATTTCCATGTGAATATAAGTTTCATTATCTCTATCCTCGTGTTAGATGTTCTTTTGAGGTTAAAAATCTTCATAAGAATCACTTAGAACAAAGTTGAGCTTAGAGCCTTTGGTTCGTCCAAAGTTTGGTATTTGATTCTACAAGGGTCTACTTTAATCATGTATAAATTTTTATATATGTGAAATTTTGCATCTCAAGACCCACCAAATTTTAGATAATTAAATTATCTTTCCGACCATACCAATTTTCTCTTAAGTTGATATGCGAGGGAAAAGTTATGGCATTTTTGGTGAGAGAAAGTAAGCCGATGCGATTGGGACACGACACATTGATCATCGATGCGATTAGCGATGTGACTTGATGGAAACCATGTCACTAAAATGTTTCACATGCTATTTCAGTTCTTAAAGGGTCTAGGAGCGCTTTGGTAACTTTCCCTCACCCAAATCCAACCTTAACACTTTATTTCAGCCCCCCAGAAGAATTAGATACATGAATTCTAATCTTTTTCTCTCCAAAAAAACCTAGCCCCATCAAGAACACCAAGAACTTCATCAAAGTTTCTTCAATACAATGAAGAAATGAAGGTTCCTAATCCAAGAAGTTCAAGAAAAACTTTCAATAACTTTCCCAAGGCTTCCAAGTCAAACTTTCCATTTTAAATCATCTATTAAGGTATGTGGGATTTCATCCATGGGTCCTCTTTCATCCATGGAGCCCAAAACCCTTTTATTTCAAATAAATAATGAATTTTTCGATCATTATGTTAATTAAAATGTTCAAGAAAGATTGAATTGCATGTTTTCATAGTTATTTTCATTAATTTTAGCCCATGTGTGATTCTATGCAGGATTTTGAATTCCTCATGCTATGAATTTGATTTTTCCATGCTTTATTCAAGTGAATTCCGTGATAGATCCTACATTTATGATTTTTAGCAACATTCCCATGTCTTAAATTCATTCTTTCCATATTTTTTATGAAATTCCCATATCATGTACAATCGATTTAAAGATGAATACCCAAGTTATGAATTTTTCCATGTAACTCTATTGTTCATTTATGTTTAAGGCATTCTTAGGCTCAAGATAGGATCTTTACATGTATGATTAATCCCCCATGTCCTATTTCATGCGAATTTTATTTGAATTCCTAAATTCATAATTTTAGTAATTATGCTATGCTCCCATGTTTAAGATATTCCCATGTCCAAGTTTATGATCCCCATGTGTTTAGTGAATTGCCCCATGTTAAAAAATCAATCTCCATGTGCTTGATGAAATACCCAAGTGATGGGTTTCTTTAAATATTGCTTACTTATTATGGTCTCAAATGCTCTCATATGTCCTTATTATCTAAGCTATCGAGTCCTGGGGGTATTGAATACCCAAAATTTAGCTATTTATCTAGTCTCTAGTTGAAATAGAATGATTCCATAGTATCCCAGTAGCATTCAGTCAGTCAACAGAATCAGTTTGAGTTCAATCAAGCCTAGTGCATTTTTGTGATCATTTCAGTGTTGATTAAGTTGGGAGTAGGATTCAGTACCGAGCGAACCTAGGGATGGGCACATTACTTCTAGCAGAGGGTTTGACTCTTCATAGCATTCCCTGAGTTATAGAACAACATAGCCAGCATAGGGTAAATCATCTTTCTCCTAAATTAGGGTTGACGTAAGCATATACATCACAAGAGGTTTCCTGCAAGATTAGGGTTGAACTAGCTACTGTTCGTAACCCATGGCAAGGTGCAAAATCCCTTTCAACTAGGATTATAAGTTGGACCACAAATCATTCTATAATTGGGGTATGTTGATTAGATGATAACTCCCATAGTTATAGTTTTATATTTAGTATTCAGTTTACAACTCAGTTCAGTGTCAGGTTTGCTTGACCGTAGCATACAGTTATCAACTACTCAATTATCAATATTTTCATTGATAGACATTTCAGAATCATGGTATATGCTTGGTCTTGTGTTCTCAGATAATATAGTTTACACGCATTCATGCTCATTTATGTTATGTTGCTGAGTTAGTCTTTATCTCATATACATAGTAGACCATAATTTCAGTCCATTTATTTATACTAAGTACAGTCAAATCTTACATGACCAGTATTCAACTATCTATCATTTAGTTAATAAGATAAACTTAGTATATGTTATGTTTGGTTTTGTATGTTTAGGTATCTGTGCTCAATATAATTGTGTATTCAGATCCCCGATATTATGTGAGTTTTCATCACGTAGTTTCAGACTTAGTATTCATACAGTATTCTTATTTTACTATATCCCAGCTTCAATTCTACTTGTATCATTACAGCAAAGTTTTACAGAAGCTACGTGTCGAGATTAACCATATTATCAGAGTATGTTTGTCACTCATGCTTTAAGATGTTTTCATCTTTTAATTTATTCCAGCCTATTAGTGAATCTACTTATATTAAGCATGCATGTTTCAAGATTACTTATAAAATTAGTTTTACATTTTGCATTTAACCCTGCATAATTAGTACATTTCAGAAGTACTGATCCACATATACGTCTTTGTGGATACATTGTTTCATAATGTAGGTTCCATTTGTAGCCTGCATAATATGATCAGACAGTTGCAGTTTCTAGCCAACAGGTGATGAGTTCTCTTATTTCGGGAAGTCCAAACAATTTTAGTTTATTTATAGTTCATTTAAGCTTATATGTATTGATTAGTAGTAGTTGGAGGCATGTTCCAGCTATCTATAGTCAGTTTAGTAGAGGCTTCATAGATGTCAGTCACAATCAGTTATGTAATTTTAGTTCTTTTATTAGTTTTAATCATATTGTAAACCTTATAGGAAATATAATTTCTCTCAAATTTTGTCATGATTATATTTATGTATAGCAGAACAACTATTTATTATGTTATAATTAAGTTGCTTAATAGTATGCCAGTTCCTGAGTTAGCTTAGGATCACTTATGGTTCCAAGCATTGTGTTGTGTCCAAGGTGTACTCTCTGGGTGTTACAAACTTGGTATTAGAGCACAGAGTTCAAGTGTCCTAGGGTGTCTATAAATCCATGACTAGTAGAATCTTGTGGAATGATACAAAGACTTCTGTACTTTTCTTCAAGAGGCTATAGGGCATTTAGGAAATGTTTCCTTTCGTTCATGTCTTAGATCGTTCTATAGAAAGGTTCTTTAAGAAACTTACACAGATTCTCATCATGCTCTATTATCATTGATGCCAACTTTTGCTGATTTTGAGGTAATAGATTAGCCAAGTTAAAATTCCTACAGGTATCGCTTAGTCAAACCATACCTATAGACAGTTATAGGATTTCACACAATCTATAAACTATCCCAAAACTTCTTTTAAGTTCTGAAGTTTGAAGGACATCATTCATTATCATGAAAATCTTATATTAATCCAGAGTCAGATATGCTTTTAGATCCCTTCTCAGAATCATATGATAGCATATGATCTAGAATTAAAAGCATGAACCCAAAAGTTTAGAAGCAGTGGAGTTGGGATAGTGTTGTTTGGATTTAGTATGTTATGTATCCATGGGGCTAGTTGTATGAAGTAAACCAATAGGCTTGAAACATTGTTTGTAATAATTTAAGTTTGTTGGTTTAAAATTATATGTTGTTGATGTCGAATATTTAGGTATAATGGTAGTTTTCTACGTTTAGATATGATGTTAGTAGGCTATGAAGGAAGTTAGAATGGTTCATTAAAGGTTTGGGGATATCCATGTTAAGTATTAGAATCCAAGTGTGAATCTTTGCAAATTAAGCTAATAGAAAAAAGGGGAGAGTTAAAGCTCTAGATGGTGTGAACTCAAAGTAAAGTGACTACAGTTCAATTTAGAGTTATAAAAGGGGTCCACTGACTTATGATGATAGCTTTAGTATAAGGGGGAGATGATAGAACAAATCACTAAGTCTAGCTCTCAGGTCCTAGTAGTGGTGCCATTATGTGTAAAGGAGTAAGGGAGGATGATTCTCAAACTATTCTTATCTCAGTGCAAAATTTTTCAGTCATCACGATATCTACTCATGCCTTACATGTCAACTCCATCATCTCAGATCATATTCACGAGCTTAATAGAAAATCCTATATGCATCCAGTTCCTAGTATGAGGTGTTTCAGTTTACTAAGTAGTATGAATCATGTTCCATGAATTTGTTAACTCCAAATTCCATTCATACAACTCATGACTCATGTACTCATGTTTCACAGCATGTTCAGATCCAGGTGCTCAACTACACTCCTAATGATCAGCGAAATTCATTCTATGTCATGTATGCCCTTAGTTTAGCTCTCTTTGATGAATTTATGCTGTTGATACATTATTCCTCATACCTTAGTAAAGTGTCAAGTTATGCATAGTTATCCTTTCATTCTTTAGGTCCTTATGTTCTAACCTTTCAGTGACCTCTCCTTATGTCAGGATTAGTTGAAATTCCATGATTGTTTTCTTGAAGTGGTTCATGAAATTTTAAGGATAGGTGTTTAGGGAATATGAGAGAGATACCTTTGTGGTTTTTTGCCTACAAGTTCATGTGAGTTGATGAAGACAGTCTTTAATTTCATGTTTGTGTACAAGTGGAATGTATAGTTGAGTTTAAGCTTTAAATAGAATTTAGTCCGTATAGCCTGCATTATGGTCTAGCAGTTAGACAGACAAGTTCCTCTGGCTTTCTATCTTTCCATCTAGTATTACTATTAAAAATTCTCATGAATATCGCTATTCCAAGAGGTAATTTATTTGTATCCATGTAATTTGTAAATTCATCTCAGTTCATGCATCTTGCCTTAGTTTCAGATCCAAGATATTCAGTCATGATTCTGTCCATAAGTTTCCCGTGCATCCTTTTAGTCTTTCCTTAGTATTTCAACGAAGTCCATACCATTCGGGGGACAAAGTATCCCATGAGGGAGATATATTATAATACCCCGAGTAGTGATGTCCAAAACCTTTTGTTTTCTTCACGAAATAGGATCTAGCTTGAAGTAATCGTTACTTATTAGTTGACTCGGTCGTTTCTATCTCAGCCTTTTAATCATTTTCATGTCATTACATGTATTGAAGAAAGTTCAGTTAATGATATTCATTTCATGTATCATGTTTCAGAATTAGTCATGTAATATTGTTCCAAGTCATGCATGTTTAGAATATGATCTCAGTTACCTTCTTACACTACTGTCATTCTAACCAGTCTCATTCGAGGCTGAATTTCCTAAGGGGGAGATAATGTATTACCCCATATTTTTGGGCTAGTCTTTGAACCGTCGTTCCTATATGCAAAAGCTATAATCCAAATGATTTCCATGTGAATATAAGTTTCATGATCTTTATACTCGTGTTAGATGTGCTTTCAAGGTGAAAAATGTTCCTAAGAATCACTTAGAACAAAGTTGAGCTTGGAGCCTTTGATTCATCCAAAGTTTGGTATACGATTCTACTAGGGTATAATTTGAATGTGTATAACTTTTTATATATGTGGAATTTTGCATCTCAAGACTAACCAAATTGTAGATAATTGAATTATCTTTCCAGCTATACCAATTATGCCTTAATTTGATACCCGAGCGAAAAGTTATAAAATTTTTTGTGAAAGGCAGTAAGCCAATGTGATTGGGATGCGATGCGCCGGTTATCATTGAAATTAGTGACACGACTCGATGTCAACCATGTCACTGAAATATTTCACACGCTATTTCATTTCCTAAAGGCTCTAGGGGCACTTTGGTCACTTCCCCTAACCCAAATTCATCCATAAAAATTAATTTCAGCTTCCAAAAGGATTAGATAAATGATTTCTCATATTTTTCTCTCAAATAAAACCCTAGCCCCCTCAATAACACCAAGAACTTCATCAAAGTTTCTTTAATACAATCAAGAAATTAAGGTTCCTAATCCAAGAAGTTCAAGAAAAAACTTTCAATAATATTTCGAACGCTTCCAAGTTAAGCTTTCAATTTCAAATCATCTGTTAAGGTATGTGGGAGTTCATCCAAGGGTCCTCTTTCACCAACGGAGCCCAAAACCCTTTTATTTCAATTAAAGAATAAATTTTTGATTATTATGTTATTTAAAATATTCAAGAAAGATTGAATTGGATATTTTCATGGTTATTTTCATTAATTTCAGCCCATGTGGGATTCCATGCAGGATTTTGTTTTCCTCATGCTATGAATTTGAGTTTTCCATGCTTTATTTAAGTGAATCCCATGATAGATCCTAAATCATGATTTTAGCAATATTTCCATGTCTTAAATTCATGCTTTCCACTTGTTTGATGAAATTCCCATATCATGTTCAATTAATTTCAAGATGAATCCCCAAGTTATGAATTTTTCCATGTAACTCTATTGTTCACCTATGTTTAAGGAATTCTTAGGCTCGAGCTTGGATCTTTACATGTATGATTAAATGCCCATGCCCTATTTCAAGCTAATTTCATATGAATTCCTAAATTCATGATTTTAGTTATGTAATTATTCTATGCTCCCATGTTTAAGATATTTTCGTGTCTATGTTTGTGATTCCCATGTGTTTGGTGAATTGCCCCATATTAAAGTATTAATCTCTATGTGCTTGATGAATAAACCCAAGTGATGGGTTTCTTTAGATAATGCTTACTTATTATGGTTTCAAATGCTCTCATGTGTCCTTATTATCTTTGCTATCTTGTCCTGGGGGTATTGAATTCCCAAAATTTAGCAATTTATCTAGTCTACAGTTGAAATAAAATGATTTCATAGTATCCCGAACAGTAGTATTCAGTCAGTCAATAAAATCAGTGTGAGATCTGTCAAGCCTACTACACTCTAGTGATCAGTTCAGTGTCGATTCAGTCAGGAGTAGGATTTAGTCCTTATCTCATATTCATAGTACTCCATAATTTCAGTCCAATTATTCATATTCAGTACAATCAAGTCTTACATGACCAGTATTCAGCTATCATTCATTCAGTTAATTAGATAAGCTTAGTATTGTTACATTGGTTCTGTATATTTAGGTATTAATTCTCAGTATAATCGTATATTTAGATCGCCAATGTTAAGTGAGTTTTCTTCACGTAGTTTTAGACTCATTATTCATACAGTATTTATATTTTATCGTATCCTAGATTCAGTTCTACTTATATCATTAAAGTAAAGTTTTACAGAAACTAATTACAGAGATTCACCATCTTTTAGAGTATGTTTGTCACTCATACTTTAAGATGTTTTCAGCTTTCAGTTTTTCTAGCCTATTGGTGAGTCTACTTACACTTAGCATGCATGTTTTAAGATTACGTATAAAATCAGTTTTACTTGTTGCATTCACCCCTGCATACTCAGTACATTCTAGAAGTACTAATTCACATATACGTCTATGTGGCTACATTATTTAATTAAAGGATGAGATCTATAATTTTAGTTAATTTCATTTTAAACAAATATATGACACGTGGTTTTGGAATTAGAAGTTGAGGATAGTGTTTAATCACCAAATTCTGGGGAAAAATCTGTTGGAGAATTTTTGTCATGCCCTGAATACCAATTCCAAAGATAAGGTAGATACTATTACTTGTAGAGCATTCATGAATCTATGTTGGTATGTGGCTTCAATAATATTAGATCGGATCTCTTTTAACAACAAATGGTGGAATACTCAAGAGGTTGAAAGAAGTGCCAACACTTATGCTCTTGGTTCTTCTAATAATCCTAGAGTGATTGATGATTTATTGGCTCCAGAGGTTGCACATATTAGGATAGAGATTTTGTAATGCCCCGAATATGGTACACAAAATGGTACACGGTGCTCATGACCCTGAAGGACTATAGTGAACCCATGCCTGATATTTATACCTGTATACTCATAATATAATCTATAATTGCGGAAACATAAACTGAAAGGCCATAAGGTTCCAAACTATAACATAACTGATAAAGATATAACATAACTGATAAATATATAACATCTGAATGGGGTATGAAATACCCAAAACAAAACTGAAATAACATGATAATCTGAACATGATAGTTTGGAAAACCTCTAACATACTGAACTATCTGAATGAGTAGTTGATGGGATATGTCCCTAACTAACTCTAACTAATAAATTACTTAATGAGATAATAAATAAATGATCATGTCCTCGAGAGATGAGGACTCACTACTAACTATAACTGCTGAGACTAGAATGCTACTAATGCTCTGTAGCTCGTGCTTCTGAACGTATGTATAAGACACCATAGCGCAAATGCATTAGTACTTTAAGTGTACTGGTATGCATGGATGGTAGGCTGAATGCATGGGGTTCATATGCATGAACAATACTGGCTAACTGACTAATATGAACATGAGAAGACATGCATGAATACGTAGTTACTATATCTGATATCATAATTACATGAATTTACTGATAACTAATATGACTGATAACTGAATTTTAATGACTGATATAACTGATGACATGAGTGACTGTATATGACAATGATTGTATCTGATAGTCTTGAATCTAATGGAACTTGTTGAGTTTTATACTGTATCTGAGTTAACTATATCTGACAGTCCTGAATTCTGTAGAACGATCTAAGTTTTATTATTGAGACTGAATGATTGTATCTGAAAGTGCTGATTCTGTAATCAAAACTGTGGGAAGCATTTATCTAACCGACATGCCCCTAATACGCCCTTATGGCTGAGTTGGGGTCTAATTTATAACCCAAATTTGAAGGGTGTCAATACCACGCCACTGGTATGGACAAGTTGTGAATGAATCTCATCTGAAAGTATCCCCAAAAGAGAATGATGGGCCCCTCATCTGTCAGCGCTTATCCACCTCAATAACTCTTATCGGACAGTGTTGATGTCTCAACCTATGCTGGCTACATAGTTTTGGAATGCAAGGATGACTTCTAAGAATCACACTTTCATCTGATATTGTGTGTTCCCATCCTTGGGTTCACTCCATGCTAATTCCTACAACTATCTAAATAGACACTGATCATGGAATACTGAACTAAACTATACTGAATTAACTAAGTTTCGTTGACTGATGGAATAGTACTGAGATTACTATATTACTGAGCTTTCCTGAGTCATATGACTGACTGATTTCTACCGTTCGAGGATTGACTGAGGATATCGTGAAAAGATAACACTGGATCGAGGAACACCGCAAAATTATTGGGTATAAGTACCCCCAGGACTCGATTGAAAGATACTGACAAAGCATGACTTTGTCACTGGGAAATTGACAACTGGGAATTTGACAACTAGGAAATTGAGGGATGGCACGACGCGAAGCCATCACGTTTCCACTTTATTTGTGACCTATAAGTTTGGCGTGATGCGCCACTATTTCGGACCCCTATTAGAATTTGATAATTGCCATTTTCTCCTATGGCGTGGTGTGCTACTGACTAATATGTCGCTTTTTTATGATGGAAACTTGAAATAGTCATAACTTCTTACCCAGTTATCGGATTTAGGTAAAAATTCCTCATGGAATAAACATCATTAAATTTAGAAGCTAACACTTAACATTCTTGGGACAAAAAAATTAGTTCAGAAACTTTGGGGTATTACAATATCTCCCCCTTAGGAAGATTCTTCCTCGAATGAGGCTGACTGTGAGAGAAGAAATGATAAGCCGAAGCACACACTAAACACGAATAATGAAACATGACTGACATAACTAACATTTCAAAGATTCATACTGAGCATGTATATCTGATGCATGATTTCATGACTGAGCTGATACATGAATGCATGATTGAGAATACTGATAAGATGATCACACATATCTGATGCATGAATACATGATAAAACTGATTACATGACTGAGATTTTTAATAATTGAGTCTGCTAATAAGGAAAATGTATGTATGATGAATGAATACATGAATAATATGATACATGAACATATGATTGAATATTCAATGGTACTTAGTACCCAATTTAAAAATAAAATCATGAGCATGAGGCTGATATCAAGTTGTAATAGAAATATGGACATGAAAACTAAAAAACATAAGGAGAACTATTACCTTGAGCTAGATCTGAGTTAGCGGAGAAGAGGTGAAGATAATTGGTACGCATGTCTGCTTCAGCTTCACAAGTAGCTCCCTCAATGGACTAATTCCGCCAAAGAACTTTGACTAGAGGGACTTCTTTGGTCCTCAGTCAACGAGTCTGATAGTCTAGAATTTTTACTGGAATCTCTTTATAAGAGAGGCTATTTTGAATATATATTCTCTGAATAAGGACTACAATTGCTGGGTTACCTATGCACTTCTTGAGCAAAGAGACATGAAATACTAGATAAACTGAGGCTAGATTTGAAGGAAATTCGATCTCATAAGCTACCTTCCAAAGAGACGGAGAATTTTTAAGGGACCGATATATAGAGGACTGAGCTTTTCCTTTTTGCTAAACCTCTTCACTCCCTTAATGGGAGAGATCTTTAGATAGACATAGTCACCAATCTTGAACTCGAGATCCTTTCTACGCATATCTGTCTAAGACTTTTATCGAAACTGAGCAACCCAGAGTCTTTCTCTGATCAGCTAGACTTTCTCTAAGGCATCGACTGCTAAGTCAAGCCCTATAGCTGAGGCCTCACTAACTTCGAACAAACCAATTGGAGATTTGCACCTCCTACCATAGAGAACTTTGAATGGAGCCATTGGAATACTGGAATGATAGTTATTTTTGTATGCAAACTCAATCGAAGGCAAGTGATCATCCCAACTACCCTTGAAATCAATTGCACACGCCCTTAGCATATGTTCTAGGGTCTGAATGGTCCTTTCTACTTGTCCATCTATCTGAGTATGAAAGGATGTACTAAGATAAATTTGGGTACCAAGACCCTTTTGGAATGCTTTCTAAAAATAAGAGGTGAACTGGGTACCTCTGTCTGAGATAATCGATAATGGAACACCGTGCAACATGACCTACTCTCTGACATAGAGTTTCGTCTAATCCTCAGTTGAATAAGAGGTATGAACTAGGAGGAAATCAGCTGACTTGGTCATCCTGTCTACAATGACCAAGACTGAATCATGTTGACAATGAGTTTGAGAAAAACCCATCATGAAGTCCATGTTCACTGCTTCCCACTTCCAAGTTGGAATAATGAACTCCTGCATAGGTACACTAGGCTTCTAATGCTCTATCTTAACCTGATGACATATAGAAAACTTAGCCACAAACTCTGCAACATCTCTATTTATCCCACTCCACAAATAAATCTTCCGCAAGTCACGATACATATTTGTGGCCCCTGGATGAATAGAGTAGTGCGCACCATGAACTACTACAAGAATTCACTACCTTAAGTCATTTATATCTAGAACATAGAGATGACCCTGACAACACAATACACTATCTCCCCCTTGGAAGAACCCCTTTACATTATGATATATGACTGACCCTTTTAACTTGACTAAACTGGGATCTCTATCTTGCTTTTATTTCACCTCAGAAATGAGATAATTCTAAACTACTTTGAACCCATATATCACTCTCCGCTGTAATGACTAAGTGAATGACTAGTCTGGAAGATGATGGACTTCTTAAGTTAAATTTTTCTTACTGTCCTCAACATGAGCAACACTACCCATAGACAGTCTACTGAGAGCATCAGCCACTACATTGGCCTTGCCTGAAAGATAAAGAACACTTATCTCATAATCTTTCAAGAGCTCTAACCACCTTCTTTGATGAAGATTGATATCTTACTGAGAATGTACATACTAAAGGCTCTTATGATCTGTGAACACATCTACATGAACTCTATATGGATAATGCCTTCAAATCTTTAAGGTAAATACTACGACTGCTAACTCAAGATCATAAATAGGATAGTTCTTCTTATAGGGTTTAAGTTGTCTAGAGGCGTAGTCTATGACCTTACCATGCTGCATGAGGACACAACCCAAACCTACTCTGGATGCATCATAATACACTACAAAACCATCTGAACCATCTGGAAGAAACAAGACTGGATCTGAGGTGAGTCGAGTTTTCAACTCTTGAAAACTCTTCTCACAAGAAACTGACCACTGAAACTTGACTTTGTTCTTAGTCAATCTGGACATAGGGGATTCAATAGAAAAAAATCCCTTAAAAAACCACCTATAATAGCTTGCCAAACCCAAGAAACTCCTGATATCTGATGGAGAGATAGGTCTGGGCTAGTTTTTTACCACTTCAAACTTTTGAGGATCTACTCTAATGCCATCACCTGAAATAATATGGCCAAGAAATGCTACTGGCCTTAGCCAAAATTCACACATACTAAATTTTGTGAATAACTGATGATCTCTGAGAGTCCAAAGTATGATTCTGAGATTGTCTGCATGATCACGCTCACTGCGGAAATAGACCAGAATATCCTCTACATAGTCTATGATGAACATGCCAAGTACTGCTTGAACACACAGTTCATTAAGGCCATAAAAGCTGCTGGGGAGTTGGTAAGACCAAAGGACATGACTAGGAATTCAAAGTGACCATACCAAGTATGAAAGACTATTTTTGAAATGCCATATTATCTGACTCTGAGTTGATGATAGCTAGATCTGTGGTCTATCTTTAAGAAATAACTGGCACCTTGAAGTTGGTCAAACAAGTCATCGATTCTGGGAAGTGGATACTTGTTTTTGACTGTGACTTTATTGAGTTGATGGTTGTCTACGCACATTCTGAGAGAACCATCTTTCTTTTGCATGAATAAGATTGGTGCACCCCACGGGGATACACTGGGTCTGATGAATCCCTAATCTAAGAGATCCTTCAATTGCACTTTCAGTTCTCTGAGTTCTTCTAGTGCCATTCTATATGGCGAAATAGATATAGGTATAGTATCTGGAAGAAGATCGATGTCGAAGTTTATTTCCCTTTCAGGAGGAATCCCTAGAAGATCTGTGGGAAAGACATCTGAATATTCATTCACAATTAGGACTGAATCAAGACTGGGAGTTTCATAACTAGTGTCCTTAACTCAAACAAGATGATAGACACATCCTTTAAATATTATTTTCTTTTCTCAAAGGTAGGAAATAAGCTGACCTCTGAAAGCGGATACACTACCCTTCCACTTTAGGATGGGTTTATTCGAAAACTGAAACTGGACTATTTTGTTTCTACAGTCGACTATGGCATAGCAAAAATGAAGCCAATCCATGTCGAGAATTATATCAAAATCAGTCATCTCTAAATCAACATAGTTTGCTAAAGTGACTTTTTGAAATATCATAACGTGGCAGTTCTTATATACTCGTCGGGCTATGATGGTTTTATCCACTGTGGTAGAGACTGAGAAGGGCTCTGCTCAAATTTTTGGACTGACTCCAAAATGAACTACTATATATAGAGTAAAAAAAGACAAAGAAGCTCCTAGATCTAGAAAAGCGTAAACATGCACATGAATTATTTATAATATACTAGTAACCACATCAGGAGAATTTTCCTGATCTTGCCGGGACTGGAGAGCATAGTGTCTTTTTAGGAATTGCCCACTAGTAGCACTGGAAGTGGCAACCTGCTGAGTTAGGCGACAAAAATGAGATGAGGAACGGTTTTCCTAACCCTAATAACCTGACTGGGGACAATCTCTGACTCATTGTCCTATCTTTCCACATCCAAAATAGACATCGCTGCCAGCCCTGCAAGCATACTTGTGGTTCTTACCACAAGTCTGACAAAGAGGATTAGTTTGGGCATTGCTGACACTGCCCTGAGACTTAGAGCCTGACACCCTATCTTTATTACCATCAATCCCTGAACTTAGGAGCTAGAGCACTAGCTGACGAAGGAGCTGGAACTGATGGCTTAGGATGAAATTGAGAATGGTTTCCTCCTTCTGATTTAGGCTGAGCAAAGTTGAAACTACCTATATTTCCTTTTTTATTCTGCTTCTCCCTTATCTTAATCTTTTGATCTTCTATTTGTTGAGCATGAGTCATAAGCCTGGCTAAACTCATGTCACTATTTAACATCGTAGACCTACTCTGGTTGACCACACTATCATTCACCCTAGAAACAAACTTACTCATCTTGGCCCTGCTGTCTACAACCACATGAGGGGCATATCTAGTGTATTGAGTAAACTAAAGAGAATAATCTTTCACCTTCATGTTTCCTTACCTGAGGTTGATGATTTCTAACACCTTGGCTTCTCTCAGCTTTAGGGGAAAGAACCTCTCTAAAAATGCAGTGACAAACTCTTCCCACTCTATAAGCCCTACATCACTTAACCTTTCTGACTTCCACTATTTGTACCAAATGTGAGAAACATCCTACAACTGATATACAGCTAGCACTTCACTCTCGATAGTTGACACCCCCATAACATTTGTAACCTTTTGAGCTTGATTGATGAATTTCTGATGGTCCTCATCTGATTTAGACTCAAGAAAGGATAGAGGATTCATTCGGGTGAAGTCCCAAATCCTAGTTGCAGTTGAATTGGCCACGAGGTTGGCTGGAACAATGGATGGTCATTTATTTTGAGCAGCAACTGACTTAGCAAGAGTAGTAAATGCAGCTCTAAACTCTACATGAGAACCATGTTCGCCCAAAGGTTCTTCGGGATGAGGGGCTGACTGATTCTCATTTTTTCTTTTAGGAGGCATATTCTGTAGAAAAATGGGAGAAATAGATTAAACTGAGAGATTGACTTGATATTATGCTCACTGCATGATATGAATACTGAAAAAAAAGAGAAATTCTTCCTAAAACATCTTATAGCCTCCTGCACATAAATGTGGCGTGCAACATACCCATGCACAATACTCTACTAGATGCGGCTTTCAGACTTCCTAGAAATCTATTGAACCTCAGGCTCTGATATAAAGTTTGTAACGCCCTGGATCTGGTACCTGGAATGCTACATGGTGCTCATGACACTGACGGACCACAAGCTAACCCATGACTGATATTTGTACCTGTATACTCATAATATAACCTATAATTACAGAAACATAAACTTAAAGGCCATAAGGTTCCAAACTGTAATATAAATGATAAAGATATAACATCTAAATGGGGTATGAAATACCAAAAAAAAAATTGAAATAACATGATACCCTGAACATAATAAAATGGAAAGCCTCTAAATGAATGAACTATCTGAATGAGGAGTTGATGGGATACGTCTCCAGCTAACTCCAACTAATAAATTACTTAATGAGATAATAAATCAATGATCATGTCCTTGAGAGATAAGGACTCACTGCTAACTCTAACTAGTGAGACTATAATATTACTGATGCTTTGGAGCTCATGCTTCTGAACCTATGGTAGAAGACATTATAGCACAAATGCATCAGTACTTTGAATGTACTGGTATGAATGAAAGGTAGGATAAATGTATGGGGTTTATATGCATAAAAAATACTAGCTAGCTGACTAATATGAATGTGAGAATACATACATGAATACGTAGTAACTATATCTGAGATCGTGATAATATGAATTTATTTATAAGTACCCTGACTGATAACTAAATTCTGATGACTGATATAACTGATGACATAAGTGACTGTATCTTATAGCCCTAAATCAGATTGATCTAGCTTAGTTTCGTACTATATGTGAGTTTATTGTATCTGACAGTCCTAAATTCTGTAGAGCTATCTGAGTTCTATTACTAAGATTAAATGACTATATCTGATAGTCCTGATTTTGTAAACAAAACTATGAGAAGGGTGTCAATACCACGCCACTGGTAAGGACAAATTGTGAGTGATCCTCATCTGATAATGTCCCTTAAAGTGAATAGTGGGGGCCTCATCTGACAGTGCTTATCCATCTCAACAACCCTCATCTGACAGTGTTGATTTTTGAACCGTGCTGGCTACATAGTTCTGAAATATAAGGATGACTTATAAGAATCACACCCTCATTTGATAGTGTGCGTTCCCATTCTTGGGTTCACTTCGTGCTAATTCCTACTCCTTTTTTAGCAGACACTGATCATGGAATACTGAACTAAACTGTACTGAATTCCATTGACTAATGGATTAGTACTGAGATTACTATATTACTAAGCTTTATTGAGTCACATGACTGACTGAGTTCTAAAGATCCTGTCTTGACTGAGTATATCGTGAAAACATAACATTGGCTCTAAGCACACAACTAAATTGTCAGATACAAGTACCCCTATGACTCAATAGAAAGAAACTGACAAAGCATGACTTTTTTGAATACATGACCCAAATCATAATCCATAATTCAATTATTGAGGTGTTTCATCAAACATGTGACATGCATAAAATTGTATATAAAGGGGATTTCATATAATCATACTAGTATGACACATTTCTTTCACATAGGCATTTAATCATACACATGGGGAGCATGCTTTGGTTATACCACCATCAACACATCTAATAATAATGAATACATCAATCAACTTGTAATTTGAAAGGGGTTTATCATGATTTTTATGCATTTTTTCATATACTAGGGTCAGCCATTGAAATATGTAATTGAAAACATGAATCAACACCACACAACATCATGAACATAAATTTCAGTTTAATCCAATCATGAACATTCATAAATATACAAATTATGGATTTTGGAAAGAGATTCATGAGCTTCATGGGTGAAAGTGACCCATGAATAAACACATTACATACCTTAGTTCTTGATTTAGTGAAGATTGACAGAGAGAATTTCTTGAAATTAAATTCCCAACTGAAACCCTAGCTTATTCTTGAGAGAAAATTAAGAGAAACTAGTATATTTTGGGTTCCAAATAGATGAATCTCCTGTTAAAGGGCTTAAATAGGGGTGGGAAATTGACTCTTTTAACCCTGGATGTGTGTTTTAATTCTAGTGAAATTTTCCCGAATTGAACCCCTGATACAATGCAGCGCTATCGCGTCGTGTCACTGGAATTTGACAACTGGGAAATCGAGGGATGGCGCGATGCGGAGCCATTGCGTTACAACTTCATTTATGACCTGGAAGTTTGGTGCGACACATCATTATTACGAAACCCTACTAGAATTTGACAATTGCAATTTTCTCCTGTTGCGCGATGCACCACTGACTAATTTGGTACTTTTTTATGATGGGAACTTGAAATAGTCATAACTTCTTACCTGGTTATCTGATTCAGGTAAATTTTATATCGATGGAAATGTTATTGAATTTGCCACATGACATAAAGTGAAAATCTTAAAAATTCCTTATGGAATAAACATAATTCAATTTAGAAGCTAATACTTGACATTCTTGGGTCAATAATTTTATATAGGAAACTTTGGGGTATTATAGATTGGGTTACTAACAAAGAAGTTTGCAATGATGAATTCTAAGATTGTGAATATCATGGTCCCATAAATAAGTGCTTATAGGTTATATGAATTTGATCTAGATGAGGAGGAAAAGTATCTAGATAGAGAGTTGGAGTATTTCTGAGCCAAGAGTGAATCATCTGCGAAGACAATTAGAACTTGAGGTAAGTGAACCAAGGTCAAAACTACCATAGAGATATATGCATGGATCAGAGTGGAGAGAGAGAGAGCGTAATTGAAGATGTAAGGATGATTATTAGGAGAAGAGTGGAGCATATATTCCATTGGGAAATTATATAACTGATTCAAGGATAGAGGAGTTTCTCACAAAGATGGTTAAGGGTTCGAAAAGTCTAGAAAGTTGCCAGAAAGAGATTAATGCAGATATTTCAGGTTTCACCCAGAAAGTAGAATTGCATGCTACTGTGATCCAACAACTTGAGCAATAATTTGGTCAGATGTCGGCATGTTGAAGTAGCACCAATTGGGTACTCTTCCAAGCAATATCGTGTAGAATCCAAAGAATGACAGTTACTATTTGACCATCACCTCTCGGAGTGGTAAGAAAATAATTGATCCTTTCATGCCTATAGTTTATGAAGCTTGGAATAATATTGTTCATTTAGATAAAGCACTTGAAGTGGAATCTGAAAAGTTGGTAACTAGTGAGAAATCATATAAATAATCGATAGGTGTTGATAAAAGTAATAAGAAGGAGAAAGAAAAGGTGAAGGTGGTCAAGCCTGTGTTGAAGACAATTTCACGACCCCCCTTTTTTCCACAAATATTGAAGAAGAAACAAGAGGAAGGGAAGTATCAAAAGTTCTTGTTGATGTTGATAGAAATATCTGTCAATAATCCTCTTGTAGAGACATTGGATAAGATGATTGGATAAGCTAAGTTCATGAAGTTTTTGGTTACAAGAAAGTTGATGATGAGTTTTGAGCTCGATGATAATGTCCATTGTTATAATGTAGTTGTATACCTTTCATTGGTTGAGAAGAAGGAGGATCCAAGAGCATTTACTATTCTATGTACCATTGGTTCCATAAACTTTTCTTGAGATTTATGTGATTTAGGAGCTAGTATCAATCTAATTTCATTGGTAGTATGTATGAAATTGGAGTTCGGGGCACCCAAACCTACATCCATGAGGTTATACCTGACTGATCGAACTGTGAAGAAACCAAGCGGAATTTTGTGTGATGTTTTGGTGATGATGGCATCCTTCATATTCCTGGCTGATTTTGTGGCCACTGATTGTAAGGTGGACTTCAAAGTCCCTAATATCTAAGGCCTTAACTATTTATGAGTATGGTCTTGGTTGACATAAAGATGGGGCAGATGAAGTTCAGACTCATAATAAGCAGGTTACTTTTAATGTGTGTCAATCTATGCGACAGTCAAAGGATATAAGAGCAGTTTCCATGATTGAGACTACTGATAATGAAGTTTGACTGCGACCATTTAAAAGAGACTTGCGTTTGAGACGTTAGCAGTGGTAATTATGAACTTTGATAGCGATGGCATTGATGAGTATGATAAGAAGGTGAGTGAATTGTATGGTAGGGGTTCTTATAATTGTTGCTATTGATTTATTAGAGACACAGGTTGAAGCATTAATTTCAGTGTTCCATAGGTTCAATAGGGCCATTGTATGGACTTTACAAACGTCTTGCGGAATACACCCAGTATTCGCACTCATAAGATACAGCTTGAACCGGAATGCATACCCAGGATCAAGAACCAATATAGGCTGAGTCCTCCTATGAAGGAGGAATGAAGAAAGAAATATGAAATGGTCAGATATTGGACTAATTTACCCCATTGCGGGTAAAAAGTAGGTTAGCTCAATTTAATGCATGCCTATGAAGGATGGTATCACTATGGGACCAAATGAGAATAATAAATTGGTTCCTATGAGATCGATTACTAGATGGAGAGTATGCATAGATTATAGAGAGCTAAATAATTCAACCCAAAATGACCATTTTTGTATGTCATTCATGGATCAGATGCTAGACAGACTTGCAGGCAGGGGTTGGTACTATTTTCTTGATGGGTACTTTGAATAAAATAAGATTTGGATTTCTCCCATAGACCAGGAAAAGACTACTTTTACTTGACCATATGGGACTTTTGCATTTATGTAGACACCATTCAGACTATGCAATACTTCTTCCACCTTTTCGAGATGTATGATGTCTATATGTTTTGAAATTATGGAGCGTAATATAGATTTATTCATGGATGACTTTTTAGTCGTTAGGGTCTATTTTGATCATTGTTCGGACCATTTAACCAATGCACTCAAAAGATATGGAGAATGCAATCTGTTGTTGAATTAGGAGAAGTGCCATTTTAGGGTAAAAAAAGGTATTGTTCTCAGTCACAAAATCTCAAAGTAGGGTATTAAGGTGGATAGAGCAAAGATTGAGGTGATTGAAATATTACCTCCCTATAACGCCCCGAATCTGGTACCAAGAATGCTTCACGGTTCTCATGACCCCAAAGGACCATAAGCTAATCCATGACCGATATCTTTACCTAAAAACTGCATATTATACTATATAAATATGGAAATAAAGGTTGTAAGGCCATAAGGTTCAAAAATGATAAAATAATCTGTGAGTAATATGGTATCATAATACAAAAACAAAACCTGAAATAAACTGTCTGAACATGATTGTCTGAACACCTCTAACATTATACTATCTGAATAAGGAGTTGATGGGACATGTCCCCAACTAACTCAAACTACTGAAATAAATTAATTAATGAGATAATCAAGCAATGGTCATGTCCTCGATGGATGAGGACTCACTGCTAACTCTAACTGCTGAGAGTGGAATGCTACTGATGCTCTGGAACTTGTGCTTTTAAACCTATCATATAAAATACCATAGCACAAATGCATCTGTACATTTGAATATACTGGTATCTATATGAGGTAGGCTGAATGCGAAGGGTTCATATGCATGAACTATACTAACTGCCTGAATAACATGAGCATGAGAATACATGCATGAATACATAACAACTTTAACTAAGTTTATGATAACATGATTACTGAGTCTGAGCACTGATAACATGAGATACTAATAGTTGTATAACTAAAATAACTAATACTGAGTGACTGTATCTAACAGTTTAGGTTCTGATGGAACTAGCTGAGTTCCATACTATTCTTAGTTGACTGTATCTGACAGTCCTAAAATCTAAAAAACTATCTGAGTTCTTTTACTGAGACTGAATGACTGTATCTGACAGTCCTGATTTGTAACTAAAACTATGGAAACTAGTCCTTTAATATACTTACCCATAATAAGTTATTATAGCTGAGTTGGGGTCCAATCTCTAACCCCTATTGGAAGGGTGTCAATACTGCGCCACTGGTAAGGACAAGCTGTGAGTGACCCTCATCTAACAGGTACTCTAATGAAAATGGTGGGACCCTCAACTAACATGTTAAGCCACCTTATCTACCCTTATCGAGAAGGTTTGATGTCTCAACCTACACTGGCTAGGTAGTTCTGGAGCGCAAGGATTACTTCTAAGAATCACACCCTCTACTAATCGGTGAGTTCCCATCCTTGGGCTCACTCGGTGCTGAATCCTACTCCCATCTAAATAGACACTGAATAGAATATACTAGATTAAACTAGACTGAGTTCACTAAATTCCATTGACTGACAGAATATTATTGAGTTTTGATAACTTACTGAGATTATAGAGATCACTAAGATTGCTGAGATTACTGAACTGTTATTGAATTTACTGAGTTTTCCTGTGTCATGAGACTGACTGAATTCAATGGATCATGGCTTGACTGAGAGTATCTTGAAAACATGAAACTGATTCTAGGCACACAGCTAAATCTTCGGGTACAAGTACCCCTAGGACTCGATAGCATAAAACTGACAAAGCATGACTTTCTTGAATACATGTCTAACATTACAATCCATAATACAATAAGTTGGAGATTTCATGATGTACAAGTTCTAAAGCACCACAAGGGCTTCACATGTATCCATAATTCACTGACTAAGCCATTTCATCAAATATTTCACATGCATAAACTTATACATGATTGGGCATTTCATATTATCATACTAGTATGACACTTTTCCTTCACATAGGCATTTAATCGAACACATGGGGAGCATTCTTTGACTACACAATCATCAACACATCTAATAATCATGAATACATCAATCAACGTGTAAATTTAAGTGTTTATCATGATTATTATGCAAATCACCATATCATAGGGACAATTATTGGAATATGTAATTTCAAACATGAATCGAAACCCCATAACATCATGAACAAGTATTTTAATTTAATTTAACTCATGAACATTAATAAATACACGAATCTTTGATTTTTGAAAAGAGATTCTTGAGCTCCATGGGTGAAAGTGACCCATGAATCAACACATAACATACCTGGGTTGTGAGTTTCTTGAAGGTCTTGGACTTGAAAAACTTGGAATCTCTTAGTTTCTTAAAGAAGGATTTGATGTTGTAGATAGATAATGAACTTATAAGCCCTGGTCTGATATAATTAGGGGTTAAAAGGGTGGAAAAGACCCAAATACCCTTTTAAAAATAACTTTAAAATAACTAAGCAGACTATGTGATGGTGGGTGCAATAGTCCATCGCTGGGTCGACGGTCCATTGGTCCTGACCGTCGCACCTTGGCAGAATAGGGGTTTATTGTCTTTACTGGGACAGATTGGGAAATGGTCCATCGCTAACTTGACGGTCCGTCGGCCTGAGCCACCGCCCTTAGGTAGAAGGTGGTCTCACTACCTCTGCTATGACGGTTCGGACGATGGTCCTTCGCTAGCTCGACGGTCCATCAGCCCTCATCATTGCACCTAGGCGATTTTTACTTCTTTCTGTAAAATGGCCATAACTTTGTACCCCTATATCGGATTTGAAACAAATTGGTATCGTTGGAAAGCTAATTTAATTTTTCACATGAAAATAATGAGAATATTAAAAATTCTCATAAATAAAAGTGGATTCATCTTTCAAAGTAAGTTTCTAACATAATCGGGATGATTTTAAGGTAGGTAGAAGTACGGGGTATTACACTTCTCCGGTCTCAGTTAAAGGTAATCTAAGATTTTTGGGTCATGTTGGCTTTTATAGCAGTTTTATCAAGGACTTCTTTAAAATTGCTAATCTTCTATATAATCTTTTTAAGAAGTAGGTAAAATTTGTATTTGATTATGTATGTATCAAGGACTTTGAGTGACTTAAGGAATGGTTGATCTAGGCTCCTATTATCGTGTTCCCTGATTGGTCTTAATAAATAGAGATTATGTGTTATGCTAGTAGAGTGTCCTTCGGTGTTGTCCTGGTCAAAAGATGTGAGAAATTCCTTCACCTGATCTGTTATGCTTGGAAGGCATTAAACCCTGCATAGAAGACCTATACAATCACTGAGCAAGAGTTGCATGTCGTAGTTTAGGACTTTGAGAAGTTCTGGTTCTATTTGATAGGAACCAAGTCATAGTTCACACAGATATGCAGCTTTGAGGTATCTAATGTTGAAAAAGAATGCTAAAACTATGTCCACTTTAGCAGCCTAGACATCACTTGAGCAATACCTGTGCCCCCTACAAGACCACTTTCATGGCTGAGGAGCCGGTTAAGCATATGTCACTTAAGTTACTAAGTGACTACTTAAGAGGAACCTGGAATTTATGACTCCCCTTTATTCACTCGATTTTCCATCATTTGCTGCACCATTTTTACACTAATTATTGAGCTTAAAGAGAGGTAAAAGTGGGGAATCATCTATTGAACCTAAGATAGCCTAACACTCCTTGGTCATTTCCCATTATTTTGTCATCGATTTCCATCCTATTTCATGGTTACTTTTTAGAAATCTGGTTTTTAAATCCCTAAATCTTAGGGGCATATTTGGTCCCTGGTTCATGCACCATTTGTACTAAAGTTTTGATCACCCATTCCTTGTTCTTTGAGGGACCTCATGACTGATTCAATTTTGGATTCTGTTTGTGGACCCCACAGACTCGTTCTTGACACAAATTCCAACTTGAACCTTTATATAGAAATCTTAGTCTCATTTTAGTCCTAATGGTGTGTATACTATTAATTTGATATTGTGGAAACATTATGATATCATGGAGAAAAGGTGGATAATTTATGGGCGATTCAAGGACTTATAGTTTGGCAAAGAGTTAGGCTTCTATCTACTCTTCTTTACGACATAGTGTATTACTTATATTGCATGTTAGGTAAGAATTCTAGAACATGATTATAGGTTGAACACCATAACTTATCCTAAACTATGAGTTTTTGTGATAGAAGGGTGAATCGAACCTTAAGATGATATACGTATTATGCATATAGGATCCTATTACCCTAGGTTACTAAATGATTTGACATAGATGAGGCTAATCACCCTCTAGTATTAGGTTTAATACTTAAATCTGTGGATTATTATAGTTTCCTAGATTATAGTATAATTATTATGATGGTGATGTATTATTGGGCCTAGGGCCATGATAAAATATTAATTGGACTCTGAGTGAGTGATTTATCCTAGTAAAGGATGTCATCGTAGACTATGGATGTTTAGATGATAAAATACTAATTGGACTCCGAGTAAGTGATTTATCCTTGTATGGTATTTCACCATAGTGTATGGATGTTTTCATGATTATAATTGTAATGTTTGGATGCTTGTGATGGAATGCATAGATTCGACACATTCATGCTCACTTAATTGTACGATTCAAACTAAAAACATGGTTTTATTATTGTTTTCCCCAAAAAGATTTATTCTCACTATTCAATTTTAAAATAGATTCTTTCATAATAAGGACCATACCTTTTTATTGGATGATTTTTGAGGTTTTGAAACTAAAAATAATATCTTGGTATTTGACCGAGATAGATTCTGGTCCATGGTTTTGCTATTGTTGTTTACTTCAGTCGAAGAGAGATCCCGACTCTTTCTACTCTTTGATACTATTTAGTCGCTGAGTTGATCTCGAGCAATAGATTTACATATGACACAACCTGAACCAGGGCCTAGTCGTGTTGGGAGCCTCAAGCCCAACCAAGATCGGAGACCACCCCCAATACCCAACCATAACCACCCTACACCCAATGTTGGTTAAATTTGGAATAAATATATAACATAACAAAAATGGATCAATCATAAATCAAATATAGTAAACTGGTGTAAGCCCTAATACTAATGTCAAGGATTATATCACTACCAACACAACCCATACAAACCCAAAGTAGTCCGACAAAACCTTTATCTGAAATTAAAAGAATACCATGTTGGGACACACCCCCGACCATATCTAAAACCAAAGTCCTTGACATGAAAAAAATATGCAGAGAAATCCATAAGATGAAATGGAGCCTTCCGGTATTTGGAAGCTCACCATTTTAATCCAACACAAGTTATCCCTGAATCTAATCACTAAGCATGAGTAGTAGTATGGAAAGTTCCTGCATCACGTGGTGATACAACACCTGAAGACGAGTTAGTAGGTGAAGGCTAACATGTAATCAGAAATAAGGATAAAATAATGCCATCCTTTAAAACCAAGTAAATAACCTTATGCAGTCACATCAACACACACATATATAATCTGTGTAGGGAAAAGGAACCGGGTTTAGCATGTATTTAAAATATTAACATGTACTATTTAGCTTGACTGTCCTAAAACCACCATGGGCTACATGGGTCCAGTGTTATCCCCTGAACAAGTCCAGCACATATAGACGCACAAATCAGAGATATCATAGAGGAAGGGGATTCCCGTTTACCGTTCACCATCCATACATATATAAAATTATAACTTAGGGGATTCATGTGTACCCCACAAGTACATGGTTTCTATGACCAATCCTCATGTTGGCAAACATAAGTTTCAAGTGTCCATCCATTGAACTCACACCTTCACGGATAGCTATCACAATTGGAAATTATTGCAAAATTAAACCCATTAGAACACAACCAAACCACCAATTCCATATATTATTAACCAAGCCTAACTATGCAATAAACACGTTCTCATAGGTATTTCAACAAATATGTTGAGGGCCTATATTTTCCTAAACAAAAACTAAGTGCCAATTGACCATTTCCATGCAACAACATGTTCAAACCACCATTATAATATTAAAACTATAAGTAAAAACATAGGGAAACATAAATCAACCATCAATAACCAATACCCCTAACATATAATTCAAAACCCAAAATCATATTACCATTATGTCATGAAAATCATTCATAAAACATGCCTTTAGTAGAACTAACAATTAGGGAGGAGTAACATGCCTTAGATACCAACGAAGACGGAGAGAAGCCACCCCTTAGAACCTTATGTAACCACCTTGAAGGAAACCCTAGACTTTGCTTAACCTAAAAGCTTGTGAGAGATTTGAGAATTAGTCTAGTGTTTTTGATTTAGAATGATAAGGTAAATAATGTCCCAAAAGTGTTTTAAGTCATGGGGTCATAAGGGGTCAAGAGGGGAAATGTCTAGAATACCCCCAACTCAAACTGAATAAATTCCCGCAGGAGGGTACAACTATACCACCCAAACCATACCTTAACATACAAGTGGTACCCATCACTCGTACCCTAGGCAGCAACTTGACCTCCAACACTAACAAACCTACAACCAAAAAGGCCAACTCATACCCAAGCATACCATAAGTACACTTAAATTGCACCTTAGGCAGAATAGAATCATCTAGGCTAGGCATAGGATATCCTACAGTTGACACTATACTTCTAGTACCCTAACATGGGAATCATCTAGGCTTAACATAGGATATCATACGATGTCTATTCTTACCTAAGATAGAAACCAACCAAACCTCACAGATCAATATATGAGTTGAGGACCCTAAACTGTACCTTATCATACGACAATTACCCCCAATGTATGATGTCCAGAAGGTCAATAGTCAAGAAGTTTTCTAAGGATCAAAACCCAGGGTGTTTCAATTATCCCTACTTGGATCATTAGTCCCCAAATAATGGAACAATGTAGTACAAGCATGATTTAAACCCCACCATTCCAACTCTAACCTTTAACCAGTTAGAAAACAAAGATGCCAGGAAATTCATCTTTCCTTTAACTAAGTTAAAACACAAAAGTATGATGAAGAACATATACCTTCAGGACAAATTCTAGGAGCAGAAAATGGGAATGTATACTTGGACTTAATGTCCTCTTCTACTTCCTAAGTAGCCTTTTCAACCTTGTGGTTCCTCCATAGAACCTTGACCTAAGCTACATCCTTGGTCCCTAAAAGATGAACCTACCGATCTAAAATCATAATAGGAACCTACTCATAAGATAAAGAATCCAAAATACCATTATATTTGATAGGCACAATTTTTAATGGCTCACCCAAACACTTCCTCAACATAGAAACATGGAATACCAAATGAATGGAGCTCAAACTAGATGACAAGTCTAACTTATACACTACCTTAACAACCCTTCTCAATAGGTACCCCAGGAAAATTTACAATCGCATGGAGGTATTATCTTGTATAATCCTCACCCAAAATGTTTGTCCTCACTGGCAAGAAGTGAGTAGACTTTGTTTTTCTATCCACGATGACCAAAATCAAATCAAACTGGTTTCAAGACCGAGGAAAACCGATAATGAAACCCATGTTTATCACTTCCCACTTCCACATTGGCAACTCAATTTCTTGGTACAAATCTCTTGGCCTCATGTTCTAAACTTTCACTTGTTGGTACACCATACACTTGGCCACAAAATTATCCACATCTCCCTTCATACTATTCAACCAATATATCTCCTTCAGGTCATGATACATTTTCATTAAACCAAGATAAACAACATAGCTCGACTCATGCACCTTGTCCAAGATCCTCTCAAGCAAGCCGTCTACATCAGGAACACATAACCTCCCTTGGTATTTAAAAGTACCATCACTACTAATATCAAAATCCATCACTTTCTACCCACCTACATCACTCTTGGTCCTTATTAAGACAGGATCTAACATATGTTTCTTGATTTCAGCACCAAGAGATGACCGCACCACTTCCTGCCCAAACACACCACCATTCTCGAAGTCCAAGAGATAAACTCCATGGTTAGGAAAATGATGAATGTCCTTCACTAACTCCCGCTTATCATTACCCACATAAGTTAAAATCCTTATAGATAACCTGCTAAGAGCTTCAACAACCACGTTAGCTTATCCTTCAGCTTCTTAAAATTTCCCTCACAAGCATCAAACCACAAGAACTTTACATTTTTCTGAGTCAACTTAGTCATTAGGGCAGCTATGGTTAAAAAATATTCCATAATACTCCTATAGTAGTTAGCTAAACTCAAGAAGCTTTGAATATCAGTTGGAGTCGTGGGTCGATGCTACTTCCTAACCACTGTAACCTTTTACGAATCCACCAAGATCGCCTCAATAGAAATAATATGACCTAGAAAAATAATAGCATTCTATAAGAATTAACACTACAAGAACTTGGCATACAACTACTACTCCTTCAAGGTCTATAACATAATACAGAGGTGGTCCTCATGATCCATCTCACTCTTAGAGTGTAACAAAATATCATCTTTGAAAACAATGACAAACATATCAAGAAATGGATAAAAGACCCTATTCATCAAATACATAAATGCCATTAAGGCATTGGTCAACCCAAAACACATAACTAGAAACTCAAACTGACCATACTGGGTACGTAAAGCTATTTTTGGGATAACCACCTCCCCAATATTTATCTGATGATACCTGGATCAATGGTCAATCTGTGTGAAAAAACATAGCACCCTACAACTGATAAAACAAATCATTTAACTTTTGAATAGGATACCTGTTCTTTATTGTCACCTTATTCAACTGCTAGTAATCTATGCAGATTTGAAAGAAACAATCCTTCTTATGCATGAATAACACTGATGCACCCCAAGGGGACATACTAGGATGGATAAAACCCTTATCCAAAAGAACCTTTAGTTTTTCTTTAAGCTTCTTCAATTCTACTGGAGCTATTCTGTATAAAAAAATAGAAATTAGACAAGTCTCTAAAACAAGATCAATCCCAAACTCAATCTCTCTATCCAGAGGAACACCAGGAAGGTCATCAGTAAAGACCTCAGGAAATTCATTTACCACCAGGACAGAATGCAAGAAAGGACCCGTCAAGTTAGAATCTTTAACCCAGACTAAATGATAAAGACATCCCTTGGATATCAATTTGAACTCTAAGATATGATATAAACCTTCTCTTAGGAGATAGGAAAACACCCTCCCACTCATTGACCAACTCATTACAAAAATGAAAAACAACTTTATGGGTCCTATAATCTAGAGATTGATAGCATGAGTGCAACCAATACATCCCCAATATGAAATTAAAATCAACCATGTATAATTCAAACAAATCCATCAGAGTCTTTATACTACCAACATATACCACACACCCTCAAACCTTTTTAGCAATCACTGAGTAACCTACTGGGGTAGAAATAAAAATAGGGTATAAAACACACTACGAACCAAAACAAAAATACAAAGCCATAAATAACGCCACATAAGATAGAGTGGACCTCACATCAAGTAAAAATTACACATCATGAGAAAAGAGATGCAACATACTAGTCACGACATCAGCGATACTTCAGACTACTGTCGAGTAGTAAGAGAATAAAGATGGTTCCGACTAGTGTTGAAACTAGATGGTGCACCCTTTGATGTTGGAGTTGAAGGTGAAGCAACCAGAACTTTATTTTCCCCAGAGGCAACCTTACCAACAGGATTGTTTCTAAGAATATAGATTAGTTGACCATAGTTGAAGCACTTGTCCCTTTCCTCATTATAGAAACCTCGATACAAACTACCACAGAACCTAAAGAAAGGATACGCCAGAGTTAACTAAGCCTCACTGGCCTGAGATTGGGCACCCTGTGCCCTAAATTTGTCACCATCTTAGAATCGTTTATCACTCCATAGCTTTGGGTAGTGAGCACTAGCCGTCGAGTAAGACCCAGAATTCCCGAACTTCTTCTTGGGCCACTGACCTCCATCCTTAACAATTTACTATTATCCACTGCCCTGGTTAATGAACTAAAACTTCTTGCCCTACCTTTCTCTTATTTTATCCAGCTTTTTCTTCCATTTCTCTATCTATTGCATATATATCACCAGCCTAGAGATATCTATGTAGTTGATTAACAAGTCAGCCTTACTTTAAAGGATTAACTCGTGAGACAATCTTGAAGCAAAATTTCTTATATATACCCTCATATCAGACACTATTTTTGGAGCATACCAGGACAACTGGTGAAACTTCAAGGCATATTCTTTGACCGATTTTTTCCTTACTTCAGGTTAACAAACTCCTCTACTATTACTTCTCTTAACTCCTAAGGAAAGAAGTAGTCCAAAAATATATTTGAGAAATCCTACCATAGAGATGAACCATTATCATCACCCCTTTCTTGATCCCAGTCCTCGTACCACTGTTACAAAATATCCTTCAACTAGTAGGCAGCAAACTCCACCCCTTCCATATTCTTGGCATGCATAACCCTGGAAATCTTTTCCATCTCATCTAGAAAACCCTAAGAATCCTTCTCCACCTTAAAACCCATAAAGTTCAGAGGTTTCAACCTTATAAATTGGCCAACCCTTATGGGCTGAGAAGATGGAGTAACAGATCCACTAAACTCAGCTTGTAAAGCTACCAACTGAGAAATTATATGAATGCATTCATCACATTAACTTGAGCCACCTGAGAAGGACTACCAGGAATTAGTGGAATTCTAAAATAGTTAGGAACTAGAACCCTCGACCGAGTATGGATCTCATGAGTAGAGTATGTTCCATCAACAATATCCCTAGTTAAGATAGAGTAGTTTGCATGAACTTTAGATCAGTGAGGCATGATCTTAAAAATGAACCAATTGTAATTTAGAGAAGATTCCAGGACCTAGACTTTAATCTTAAAAATCAAACCCTAGAAAGAGAAACATTCCTAAATGTCTTGTACTATTTGCCTTATGAGCATGGTGTGCTACATACCTTTAAAAGAGACTATAGTTGACAAGTCTTTAAGGAATCCCAAGTGACCATGAACTTATGGCTATGATACCAATCTGACATGACCCAAACCAGGGCCTAATTGTGTTGGATGCCTCAATCTTAATTAGGAATGGAGACCACCCTCAATACCCAACCATAACTGCCCTACACCCAATATTGGATGAATTCAAAATATATATATATATAGCATTAAAAAATGAAACAATCATAAATCAAATATAATTAAATAGTGTCAACTCCAATACTAATACAAATTCCAAGGCTAACACCAATACCGACACCGCCCATACCAATCCAATATAGTCCTACAAAGCCTCTATTCAAAAGTAAAATAATACATGGTAGGAAAATTCCCCCTACCATAGCCAAAACTAAAGTCTATGACATGACAAAAGTATGCAGAGAAATCCATAACATAAAATAGAGTATTTTGGTGTAGGGAATCTCATAACTTCAATCAAACATAAGATATCTCTGAATTAAATTAGTGAGTAGGAGGATTAGTATGGTCGATTCCTGCATCATATGGGGATACAATACCCAAAGATGGGTTAGTGATTGAATGCTAGCATGTACTCAGGAATAAGGATAAAATAATGTCAATCATTATAACCAAGTAAATTATCATATGCAATCATATCCATACATATATATTATCTATGTCGGGAAAGGGATTAGAGTTTAGCATGTATTTAAAATATTAACCTGGGCTGTGTAGCTTGAACATCCTTGAAACACCCTAGGAATAGGACCCTTGCCAAATTTCTTAGGATTTAGACCTTTTTGTCTTGGTATGACTCAAAGAAGTCACTTCTACCCCTTAGATACGACTTGTGGGCTTTTGTGATAGTTTAATCATACCTTAGGTAGTACGTTGGCCTTAGTTACTACCCAACATATGACTCAACTAGGTAAGAGTCATATAGGAATATATGAGTGGTTTAATCCAAGTCGTATAATGCATGTTTGAGTTATCTTATGAAATTTGTCCACTATACGAGTAGTGGGTATGATTGGGGGTTTCACTAGTACCCTTACGTACACCATAGGGGGTATGAGTCATATAGAAACTAGTAAGTAAGGCTATGAAAAGGTTTGGGTATGAGTTAGGACACCACTGGTACCCTGAGATAAGAATGGTAAGGGGGAGTCGTACCATGGGCGTGACTTATTTTAATTATTAAGTCAGGGGTAGTTTTGATATTTAATCCTCCGAAACCCTAGTGTTATCATGTTATATAACATAATATTATCTTCTAAAAAACTTATTAAAGAATCATAACATATCAAAGATGCTCTCAAACTCACTCTTGGAAGATTGGAGGCTAGGGTTTCTCATGTATTATTTAAAGGGTCTCAAAAATCATGTTTTTCTTTAGAATCTTCTTGTGTAAGGCATGTACTACTTAATTCACTATTATTTAACAATAAAGTTATGTGTATTATGTTTTAAATATTATTGATGAATCATGAATGATGGATTTTAAAATATTGTTGTGGGTCTTGAAGCATATGGTTTGGTATTGGTTTAAACAAAGTTTTTACCTATTTTTGGTAATGATTTTCATATGTGGTTATTGGTTGGTTATTGTTTAACAAAAGGGGTCTTGATTAACCCTAATTATGGTGGTTTATGTATTGGTTTTGGTCTTGGTAAAGGTATGCCCTCAATATGTTTGATAAAATGCCTCAAAGAATGTTTTTACTCTATTATTGAACATTCATTGGAACTCTTGCATGTTTTGGTTTGGTAAGGGAACTCTAAATGTTTTGGGATTATTTTCCATGCTTAAAATTTTTTAAATAATATAAATGCTTTAGATGCTTGGCAAAGTCTAAAAATGGCTTGGAATGGCTTACAAGGTAAAGGTTTTGGTGGCCATGGTTGGTCTATTTTGATAACCTTGTGGGATAAATGGAAATCCCTCATGTTCATGTATTAATTGAATTGGTTTAAATGGTTTGGAAAGGAAAAAGGCTAAATTATTATTCTTGTAGGGAACATGGAATTTCCTCAAGAGGTTTAATATGGTATATGGAAGGGCACTTTAAATTCCCCTTAACCTAAATATTTTAGCTATGGATATTACTTATAAGTAAGGGGTGGTATGGTGATATCACTAATATTGGCCTTGGTTTATAAAATAGTAAATGGATTAGTTGGTTATTCAGAAAAGGTTTTAATTAGGCAATAATGGTGGGATGTGTAGTAAAGCCATGGAAAGTGGCGGTGCTAGGGGGACCAATACTTGAAAGTCGTATTTTCTGATATAAAGATTTGTCTTAGTAAATCACGTGCGTGATGCAACACTATTAGGGGATGTACTAGTCATCCCATGGGATACTTCACTTGTCGTGCGGGTACATGTACTGGGGCCCTTTCTGGAGAGGGAGATGAAACTATATAGCCTATGGGTAGTTTAGGATGGCCAAGTTACACAACCCAGGGAATTATTTTAAAGGCATACTAAAATTGGTTGCCTTTCCCAATATGGTTATATATATATGTATGGTTGTATACATTGTAGATGGGTTTTATTTGGCTTTCTAAATGGCAATATTTAATCTCTATCATGAGTGTATGCTAGTGTTCAGCTACTAACCCGTCTAATGGAGATTATCTACCGACGCTATGCAGTAACCAACCATTCTACTCCTCTTGCTTAGTGATCAGATATGGGTATAATCGATCCTAACTTGAAGTGGTGATCTTCCATAGTTTGGAAAACCTATATTTCATGTCATGGTTTACTTTACATAATTCTTGTCTTTTATAGACTTTGGTTTTTGGTATGGTCGAGGGCATGTCCCGACTAAGTACTCTTTGGTTGGTCAAAAGGCTTTATATGGACAACTGTGGACTTGGGTATGGTATGGATGGTTTATGTTATTTATACATATATTATATTATCATTATGGTATTAGTTTATGGCTTCTGCATTAGTTTGGTTGGTTATTAGGTGGTTGGACTTGATTGGGCTTTTCTCACCTATAGACTTATCCCAGAGTTACTATAGGTTGGATACACTATCGTATTATATGTTTGGACTTCAGCTGACTCAAGGTATGTGTTTGGTGGTTGGCTTGGGTAACATGGGAGGTTCTCATTCATGCTTAGGCTTGGGATTCCCCAATACGATAGGACCCCAGTTTAGGTCATGTAAAGTTGGTATCAAAGCTTTAGGTTTCTATATCATGGGGTGTCTACCAAGTCATGTCGAGTAGAGTCTTACTTACTGGTGTGTTATGCGCCACACTTATAATTGGGTGGCTAGGAGGAATTTATAAATATTTCACTTTCTTAGTTATTATACTTTCATACTACAGAATCTAGGGTCTTAAACTATTATTTGAAGTTCTTTTGGTTCACTCTTAGGATCATACCTCCTTAATGATCAAAAGGTTCATGGAAACTCACCTGTCTTACTAGAGGGCAATATGGATGGATTTAGTCTAACTCATGGGGCACATACCAGGATGAGGGTTACAACTTATGGCTTTCCACATGGAGTCCAACCGGTTCCACAACCCTATCTCAGTAGGTGGTATTAATTCTCAGTTACCTTAAGAAAAGGTTACCAAAGTTGAGTTTTGATATTTTATCAATTTATTAACCCAAATCATGATAACTCTATCATACTGCCTTATCCTACTAGTACGGGGAGGAATGAAGTAAGGTTGGAAATAGGCAAGGTAAGGAGTCATAGTTTCCTGGTTAAACAAGAGTGTCCCATAAGGATTGCCTCTTGGGAAAATAAGATATTAGTTGCTACTTCTTTAGCTCTTATGCCAGGGGTGCTACTTCTATCTATAACACTGGTATGTTAAAACTTTTTTAATTATGGTGTGTGTGGTTTATTTGGTTTGAGGTCCTCTCTCTTGTGTGACACCATTGGTGGTTGTATATTTTGGCTTTAGTTCCAAGGTTTTTTTGAACTCTTTTCTTCTTTTAATTCTACCCCGGTAGGTGACTCTGTGATTATCAAAATAGTCTTTAAGGGTTTGCAGTATCTGTTGGTAATAAACGGGTGTTGGTGGAAATTATTTGACTCAGATGTGGTGGATTTTGATGTAATTCGAAGGATGGATTTGGTTGCAATCATGCTTTTTACTATTAGATTGTCGAACTTATTAGGTTCCATGATGAGTCGGTCATAGAATGGGTGCATGGCTTCATTCCCTAATTATTAAGGGGAAAGGTTATATTATGTCTTAGGACATAGAGATTTGTCTCCAAAAAGAGGTATGTTTTATTATTTGGTTTGGGTTAAAGATTCTAACTCGAAAGATCTTCCCTTGTATGCAGTTTCATTATGAATGAATCTCTTGAAGCCATCTTGATGAACCTAATAGTAACTTTCTAATGGGGAGGTTAGTTTGGGATTGGTCTTATTTTGGACACTTGTCCAATTTCTATTCTTTGTTTATAAAATAGTCCTGGTTAGGTTAAAGAATCTTAAGAAGAAATTAAGGGATCTCTTAGATAAACGATTCATCAGTCTTGGTGATTCTCTGTGAGATGTTTTATTTTTGCATACATAGGGGGAATGGTTCCCTATAAATGAATAAGTTGTCCTTGGGTGACTAAGGAATTTAGGGTGTCCTTCTAGTGGGGGAGAACCTTATAGGTGTATTCTATTTTATATAGGGTACTTTGATAATAGTACATGGTGATTGGTATATACTAGGCTTGAACCTCGATGTTCGATTTAGATAAAGGAAGAATGTTAGCTCAGGGATAGCAATGCAGGAATTGTGGAGGTAAAATGGTGGGTTTGGTGTTAAGTCATGTGATGGGATAGAATACGAAACTTGCATGTTTCTTTGTCCCTATACTTGTACTTTATTTTTGGCCTATAAATTGATTTCTAAATTTGTGGTTTTGAATGTGGATTTTTGCATAATTAAGGATTCTGACATGATTAGTCAGTTAATTAATTTTCCAAAGGATTATGATGCATTATTCATGTTTTATTAATGTTTGTGAAAAATATGGGGATGCATGGGAATGGTAAATAAATTTTGGGGTAGTATGGATTCCCTAATTACTTGGTTTTTGTGTTGAAAATTGTATGTCCTCAAATTATTTGTGAAAATTTCCATTGAATATAATTTTATTCATATGGTTTGACTATCTTTAAATATTTACATTAAATAAATGGTTAATGGAACATGAATTGGTTTTGGTTAGATTAAAATGATTTTGAAAAGGACTTTGCGTCCACAATTTGATTTTAAATGGTTTTGTATCAATTGGGAACCTTGGAGTCAAATTGGTCTAACTATTTTGCATGTCTATGTTGCGATCTAGGTAGCATTGGGATGGATAAGATTTTAGGTATGGAAGAACCAAATTTCCCTGGTGTATGTCATCGGTGGTACCCATTAGAGTGGAGTATTGTGCTTATAGGTAAACGGGTGAAGGTTGATGATTAGCCTTAAATTTTCTTTAGTGGTGGATTTCAAAGGAAGGTTGGGCTGCATATTTTGGTGATACTTTTCTCTCATGGTTAAGAGAGTGCTCTACCAATGTTGTAGGAATTCTTATAGCACTTACGCTTAAGGTTCACATCTTGCGTTTGCCTTATTCCCTAGATATGAGTCTTAACTCTACATTGTATTATTTATGGTATAGGTGTTTCTATTTCTTTCGGTATCTATTTATAAGGTCTCCTTTTGTGGTATAGTTTTGTCGGATTCATTATGGTTTAGGTGATTGTTATAAAGTACTCCGTTCCAGTGGTGTCATGTCTTATTCTGAGGTCTTGCCTTAGAAGGCATGTAGGATTCTGGTACTTCAGTTCCTTAATGACTCTCCTTCAGGATGGTAGTGGCTTGGAGAGAACAGTGATATTTTGTAAAGGGAAATATAGAAGTCCCTAAGTGGGGGAGAGTAGGGTGGTTACTAGAGTTAAGGTTTGAAAGTAAGATCAGGTTGTTATCATGAGAATTGGTTAGGAAGGAATATGTGGTAAAATCCTTGTGTAATGATAGAGGGTGCTAGATCTTATGATGGATAGATCATGCCACAGGTATGTAAGTTGTAGGCTTGAATTGTTGTGGTTGGTAGGTATGCCCATGGTTGTTTTGGGTTTGGTAAGGTATAGTTTTTATGAATGTTTCGTGGTTTCATTGTTGCATAATTTTGGTGTTCAATCATAGGTTGGAGATTTTGGGTATAAATGGTTGAATATGTTCTTGCTCATTTCTTTACTAATATTTTCCGTATTATAAAAGGTGATGAAAGAGGAATAGTGCTTCGAGATAAATGTAGGAAGTAAAGCTAGGTGGTTGCATAGGCTTGAACATGGATAAACATCGAGCCAGTGATGGACTGTTGCACAAACTGTTGCCACTTCTGATCAATGATTTTAAGTCATTTTTAAAAGGGTATTTGGGTCGTTTTTCACCCATTTTAACCCCTAATTATACAAGACTAGAGCTCATAACTTCATTATTCATCTATAACACCAAATTAGGGTTTCTCTCAAAGATCAATCCCCAAGAACAAGGAATACTAGGTGTTTAATTCCAAGTCAAGAATTCAAACTTTCCTCCATCAATCTTTAAGAAATCATCCACCCAATTATGTCAAGTGTTGATTCATGGGTAGTTTTCACCCATGAAGCTCAAGAAACCCTATTTGAAATATAAACATTGGATTCCATGGTATGAATTGAATTATATTCATGTTTATGTTATTGTTTGATTTCCAAGTTGAAGTCTTTAATGACTATCATGAAAATATGTTAGTATGTGGGTGAAATTCTTGCAATGGAAGTGTAAAATAATGCCATGATTTATTATTTCAATATTCATACCTAAGCCTAAAGATATACATTCAGGGTGTTAGATAAAATGCCTAAGAGAATAGGAATTGTGCCTTATGACTCATTTGTGACCAAAATTGATGAATCCATATTTCTCCCTTATGTTCGATATGGCTCCCATGTTATTGTTATTCTGTGTAACTGATTGACGTAATTCTCATAAGATTTGGATTATGAAATTATGATATGTTTACATGCATTACAATTCATGTGTAAGCTTATAGCATACGAGTACTTCATGAAAATCTCCAGTGATTGTACTATGAATTGTTGACTATGGTCATGTGTCAAGAAGTGTCATGTCTTATCAGTTTCATGCTATCAAGTCCTGGGTTACTTGTACACGACAATTTAGCTGTGTGCCTAGAGCTAGTGTCAGTTTTCAAGATACTCTCAGTCAAGCCACACTCATTAGAATCTAGTCACACTCATGACTCAAGAAAACTCACAAATCCCAGTAGTCTCAGAAATCTCAGTAACTCAGTAATCTCAGTAGTATTTCATCAGTTAACAGAATTTACTAAACCCAATCTAGTTCAGTTTAGTTAATCATGTTTCAGTGTCTTTTCAGATAGGAGTAGGAATTAGCACCGAGTGAACCTAAGGATAAGGGCACACACTGAAAATTGAGGGTGTGATCCTTAGAAACAATCCTTGCATTCCAGAACTATGTAGCCAACATAGGTTGAGACATCAACACTGAAAGATGAGGGTTTATGAGGTGGATTAAACTGTCAGATAAGGGCACCATTATCTTTTGGGGACACTGTCAGACGAGGGTCACCCACAACTTATCCTTACCACTGGTGCGGTATTGACCCTTGCAATTGGGGTTACAGATTGGACCACGACTCAGCTATAATAGCTTATTTAGGGAATGTCAATTAGATGACTACTTCTCACAGTTATAGTCTCAGTCTCAGTCTCAGTAATAGAACTCAAATAGTTCTACAAAATTTAGGGCTAACAGATACAATAACCAAGTTCAGTACAAAACTCAGCAAGTCCAATAAGAAACAAGACTGTCAGACACAATTATTCAGATAATAACATATTAGTTATAAAAAACTTATGTTACCAGTATTAAGATTTAATGATGTCATGATCTCAGTCATATTTTAGTATTTATGCGTGTGTTTTAACATTCATGTTATTCAATCAGTTAGTATTATTTATGCATATAAACCCCTTGCATTCAGCCTACCTTACTTATATATGAGTACATTTAATCATACTGACATATTTCCAATATGGTGTTTTATACCATGGTTTCAGAAGTATGAACTCTAGACCATCCTTAGTAGATCAGACGTTCAGCAGCCAGACTAGTAGTAAGTCCTCATCATTCGAGGATAGCATCATTATTTTATTACTTGATTATTTCAGTAGTCCGAACTTAGTTGGGGACATGTCCTATCAACTCCACAGTTTTTAGATAGTTTAGAGGCTTCCATACTATAGCATGTTCAGACAGTTATTTTAGTTTTGTTTTGGTATTGATATACCATATTTCTAGATGTTATGTCGGCCTCTTTCTGCATTTATACAATATATTATGCAGTGCCTAGTTATAGATATCAATCATGGGTTATCTTATGGTCCTTTGGGGACATGAGCATCGTGTAGCATTCTGGTTACCAGATTTGGGGCATTACACTAACTTAGTTAGAGGGTTAGGATGAAGTTGTTGGGTATAAATCATGCTTAGAGTATATGAAAATCTTCTTATCTTGGCTTGCAGGAAAGTTTGATGTGTATTAATGTGTTACCTCATGCTTATCCTTACCCTTACCCTTCATTCTAGGATGAATGATCCTAGTAGGGGAGATTGAAATACCCTAGGAATAGGACCCTTGCCAAATTTCTTAGGTTTTGGACCTTTTTGGCACGGTATGACTCAAGAGAGTCACTCGTACCCCTTGGATAAAACTTGTGGGTTGTCGTGAGGGTTAAATCACACCCTAGGAAGTATGTTTGGCTTATATGCTGGCCAAGATATGACTCAAATAGGTAAGAGTCATATAGGAACATACGAGTGGTGCAAGGCAAGTTGTATAGTGCATGTTTGAGTCGTCTTATGGAATCTATCCACAATACGAGTAGTGGGTATGATTCGGGGTGTCACTTATACCTTTAGGTATAACTTAGGGGGGTATGAGTCATATAGAAACTAGTAGGTAAGGTTTTGGCAAGGTTTGGGTATGAGTTGGGGTACCACTTGTACCCTAGGATACGAATGGTAAGAGGGAGTCGTACCCTTGGGTTTGGCTTGTTTTAATTATTAAGACTAGGGTAGTTTGGTCATTTCATCCTATTAAAACCTTGTGTTATCACATTGTATAAACCTACATGACCTTCCATAACACTTATTAAAGGATCATAACGCATCAAATACTTATCAAAGAGGGTCAAAAGTCATGTTTCTCTTTAGAATCTTCTTGTATAAAGAATGTACTCCATCCCTAATTATTATTTCAACATAAAGGCATTTGTATTACGTTTTAAATGTTGTTTATGAATCATGAATGGTGGATTTCAAAATACTGTTGAGGATTTTCATGCATATGGGTTGGTATTGGTTTAAACTATGTTTTACATATTTTTGGAATTGATTTTTATATGTGGTTATTAGTTGGTTATGGTTGAACAAAAGAGGTCTTGAGTAACCCTAATTATGGTGGTTTATGCATTGTTTTTCGTCTTAGTAAAGGTATGCCCTCAACATGTTTGACAAAATGCCTCAAAGAATGTTTTTACCCTATTATTGAACTTTAATTGGAACTTTTACATAGTTTGGTTTGGTAATGGAACTCTAAATGATTTTTGATGTTTTTTCATGGTTTAAATGATATAAATGGTTTAGTTGCTTAGCATGGTCTAAAAATTGTTTTTAGTTGTTTAAACGGTAAAGGTTTTAGTGGTCATGGTTGGTCTATTTTGAAAACCTTACGAGATACATAGAAATCCCTCACTTGAATTCATTAATTGAATTGGTTTAAATGGTTTGGAAAGGTATAAGGCTAAATGGTAATCCTTGTGGGAAACATGGAATTCCCCCAAGAATTTTAATATGGTATATGGAAGGGCACTTGAAAGTACCCTTAACCTAAATGGTTTGGCTATGGATATTACTTGCAAGCAAGGAGTAGTATGACAATACCACTAATATTAGCCTTAGTTAATAAAATGGTAAATGGATTGGTTGGTTAGTTGGAAAAGGTTTTAATTTGGCAATAATGGTGGGATGTGTAGAAAAGCCGTGGAAGGTAGCGGTCTCGCAGGACTAAAATTGAAAACTCATATTTGCTGATATGAGGATTGGTCTTAGTGGACTGTGTGCATGATGTTACACTATTGGGGTATGTACTATTCATCCCATGCCCTAGTCATATGGCTACACGCACTGGGGCCCTTTCTGCAGGGGGAACTGATCCCATCTAGCTTATGCGTGGTTTAGGACAGCCAAGCTACACAACCTAAGTTATAGTTTTAAAGGAATACTAAACTCGATTCCCTTTCCTGACATAGTTATATATATATATATGGTTGTATGCATTGTGGATTGTTTTTACATAGCTTTGCAAATGGCATTATTTTATCCCTATCTTGAGTGCAAGCTAGTGTTCACCTACTTACCCATTTACTAGTGGTTGTATACCCATGCTATGAAAGAATCATCCATTCCCTTCCTCTTGCTTATTAATCGAATTCAAGTACAGCTGATGTTGGATTGAAGTGGTGAGCTTCCATAGTTCGGAAGGAATCTATTTTATGTCATGGTGTACTTTACATAATTCTTGTCTTATATAGACTTTGGTTTTTGTCTATTGTTGGGGGCATGTCCCAACTGAGTACTCTTTGGTTTGTTTAGAGGCTTCGTATGGACATTTGTGGACTTGGGTACGGTATTGATGGTTTATGTTAGTTAACACACTTTGGCTTATCATTATGGTATTGTTTTATGGCTTCCGTATTATTTTGGTTGGTTATTGGGTTGTTGGACTTAATTGGGTTGCTCTCATTTATAGACTTATCCCATAGTCACCACACGGTTTGATATGCTATCTTGTTATATGTTCGGACTTCAGCCAACTCAAGGTATACGTTTCGTGGTTGGCTTAGGTAACGGGGAAAGTTCTCGGTCCTACTTGAGCTTGGGATTGCCCATTACGACAAGGCCCTTATTCAGGTTGTGTCATTCTTAAAACTACCCATGGGCTATATGCGTCCTGTATTATCCTATAATAGGCCCCAATACGTGTAGCCACACAAATCAAAGATATCATAGGGGTAGGGGATTCCCATGTACCTTTCACACTCCATGATATATATATACAAGTATAATTTAGGGGATTCTTGTGTACCCCATAAGTATATGGTCTCTATGACCAATTGTCATGTTGTGAAACATGAATTTCTTGTTTCTGTCCATTGGACTCACACCTTCACGGTTATCTATTACAACCCACCATTATTTCCCAACTAAAACTATTAGAACACAACCACCAATTCCATATATCATTAACCATGCCGATAAGAATTGGTATCGGCATACCGACTATAGCTTGCAAGCAATGTCCTTAGACAATCACTTAGGGGATTCTTATGTACCCCGTAGGATTTATTATTAGTCACTTGGGGGATTCAAGTATACCCCACAAAGTTTTAAATCAAGGCTATGTACACCAAGGCCTTATCAATTATCCATTAAAACCATTTAACTAATTTTTGTTCCATTACCAAATTATACAATGCAATAGATTCAATACAAGTCCAACTATGTAATAACAACAATTTTATCGATGTTTTAACAAACATGTTTAGGGTATATAGTTTCTAAAATAAAAACCAAGTGATAATTGACCATTTCCATGCAACCACATATTAGAAACACTATTATAATATGAAAACCATAAGTAAAAACATGGGAAAACATGAATCAACCATTAATAACCAAAACCCTCAACATATAATTCAAAACCCAAAACCATATCATCAATATACCATGAAAATCATTCATAAAACATGCCTTTAGTTGAACTAACAATGAGGGAGGAGTAACATTTCTTAGATACCAAAGAAGACAGAGAAAAACCACCCATTAGAGCCTTAATTGACCACCTTAAAGAAAACCCTAGCCTTTGCTTAACCCAAGAGCTTGAGAGAGATTTGAGAGTTGTTCTACTATTTTTTATTTAAAATAATAGAGTAAATAATATCCCAAAAGTGTTTTAGGTAGTGGGGTCAAAAAGGGATAAGAGAGAGAATGTCTGGAATACCCCCAACTCAAACTGTATAAATTCCCACAGGAGGGTACGACTACACCATCCAAACTGTACCCTAATATATGAGTGGTACCCATCAGTTATACCCTAGGCATCAAGTTGGCGTCCAACATGGACCAAGAAATAACCATAAAGGCCAACTCATGCCCAAGCATACGATAGGTACCATAGAACCATACCTTAGGCTGAATAGATTTATCTAAGCTAGATATAGGACATCATAACTTTGGCATTATACTTCTAGAATCCTAACATACAACTAGTATGATGTCCATTCATATGTTGGAAAAAAACCAACCAAACCTCATTGACCAACATACGAGTTGAGGGCCCCAAACCATACCCTATAATATGAAAAGTACCCCCCAATCATAAGATGTCCAGAAGCTCAATACTTAAGAAGTTTTGTATGGATCAATACCCAGGGATTTTCAACAGAATTATGCCCTTTTATCCACTATTTAAATCTATGAATTTATTATATATATATCTCTTTGATACTAGATGGAGTATTAATTATGATGATGATTAGAAATCCTAGATTAGGACCAATTTATTGTATATGGGTACTCTCAAATCTCCTAAGGTACATCTTCATTCATGAGCCATCATGCCAGAGGAGAGAGGCCATCATAGGTCATGCCTTTGTAAGCCGTCAAGCTAGTGAAGGTAAATATACTGGGTTACACCATGGAGCATGGATTAGTTATGGTATTATAGATTTACTTTGCATTTATTCATACATGCTTATTGTGTATCACCAATATATTGTTTGGCTTCTACATCTATAAACCTTATAGGTAGTTTCATAGGAATATGTTATGAGTGTTGTTTGTTGTGTGTTGTACGAAGATTGTACCTTTTTTTATAGGTCATAGTTAAGGTGTTATTTTTTTGGAACAACCATTTACTTTATTGTCATAAATATGGTTAGTTTTTGGCAGGTTGATTATGGACTGGTATTGAGATTCAAGGATGATTTTGATTTCTTTATCATATGGTTATTTTACTATGGATAGCTATATCATGTTTAGACATTTGTATGAGGGACCCTGATTATGATAGCAATAGTTCCTACTATGACTTCGAGGCCTTTAGATGTTAGTATGACTACCTTAAGGTGTACCTTTAGTCTAGTCTTGTGTGTGTACATATATATGTATATTTATCTACCTATAGTATTATCATATATGCATTCCTTGGCCTTGTATACTATTATATATCCTTCTTCTATCCTATATTGATATATTGGCCAGGGCCATATGGTGTAGTTCTTAGTGCTAGAGTACGGCTATGATAGGATAGTTCATCCTTAGTGCCTCACAAGTTTTATTTTGTTAGCTCTCTAGATATTTGGTTGTAATTTAAATTTCTTCTTGCATGTTATCTATATTTACATTATCTTTGGTGCTCATTCAGCAATTGCCTATTGAGTACCATGTGTTGGGTACTCATATTATACTTTAGCAGCCTGTAGATTATAGCATGAGTTCTAATTATTGTTTTGTGCATCGTTCAAAGAAGCTATGGATCAGAGAATTGAAGTGAGCTCCTGGCATTCAAATGACTACTACCTTTCCTCTTATGGGTTAGACGAATCTCTATGTTGTATTCAGAGATAGGTACAGCCTATGTATATTTTTGGTACTTGATTTTGTATTCTTTTTATATTAAAAGATCTTGTACTAACTCCATGAGGTTTTAGGACTGTCTTATATGTTTTAATCGTGTATCATATTTATTCTGCTATCTTCATTCATCTCTTGATAGTTCATTGCTAGTAGCCTCGAAATATGGGTTGGCTTACCTACTGGTGGATTATAGTAGGTGTCATTATGACTTAAAAGATTGGGTTGTGAAATAATATTTTAAGCTAGACATCAATACCATAAAAGGGTGAACCTAATATTATGTATATACAGAGTTTCAAATAGTCTTGCTAAAAGATAGCTAGAAGAATTAATTGTGATAAGAGGATATGATAACTTTATAAGATAAAGTCAAGTTTGATTAAGTTCTATAATTTAGGAGGTATAATGGTGTATGACTCTAGTAAGAATTAAGTCGAACAGAGTTGAGTAACTACAAAAAAAGAATATTGTCTTTAATGTTGTGATGACTTGATTACAAGTGTTACTATTTTGTAACTGAATTTACCTATTTTAATAGGAATACAAAAAATTTAGATTGGTGAATGAAATAGGATGAAGATTTAGAGTATAGATATTAGTCTTGGTGGAATGTCAATTCCTAAATGGATACTTGATTTATTGGTGTTTGTATCCATTGTGATTGATGATCGAATTTATAAAGTTTAATAGAATAAGTGATGAATTTTCCTTCAGACATATTTGTGATTTCATATGTTAGTAGATATTTGCTATTATATGGAATTGTGAATGTTGATTATTGACTGAACTTACTTGGTTGTCATTAATTGGAAATTTAGTTTTGATTGTTGTTGCTTCCATTCGATTTCAATTGGGTGTTTGTGACTCGCCTTTAAGCAGTACTTATAATTAATGACTCCATCTTAACATTCACATATTCATACATATTGATGATAATGAGTTAATGTTAATGATAATGATATCGAGGTTATGAGGTTCATGATGTTATTGATGATATTGATGATAATGACATAATGAGAATGAAGTTGATGTTATAGAGTAGTGGAAGAGATGATACGCAAATATTACACATACACAGACATATATATATTTATATATATTAATTCATATGTATTTAATGCATATTTATATTTATGTATGCTTGATGGTTTCTTGAGTGGATTGAGTTATATTGATGATATACCATGGTTCCTCGTGTCGACGTATTATTTGATGAGATACTTTGGTTTCTTGTGTAGATTGGTAATGTTTGATGGATGTTATTCGACATTGTAGTGAAGTGTGAGTATTAATTCATTCTAAATTATGTATAACTATTGATCTTATATGTATTAATTTATAAACTTGATGTATATTAGTTTGTTCCTTCTTAGAAAGTTATTGATGCTATTAGTTGCCTTGACTATTGCGACCCTAATAGTTAATGATAGTATAATAGGGAGCGAGAATAGTCCAATAAGAGGATAAAAGAGAAAGAGAGAAGTATATAGAGTTGTTTAAATAAGTTAAGTCCATAAGAATTATGGGTTAGATTAATACATAGAATATAACTTCTTAATCACGCCCTAAGGATAAATTAATATTATCTAAATAAAAGAAAAGTGGTAAGTTTTGAACTTGAAGTAAGTAAGTGCATTTAGTTATTAAACCCGTATTCTTTTCATGAGTTTTTTGTTGCTGTATGTTGTTATATGTTTTTAACCCTGACACTACACTTATTATATCTTCTTTAAAGTTTACATCCATGTTTAGGCCAGTTGGAGTCTCTCAAGCAGTGATGGTGATCATTCCTTAACAACTCTAGTCCTCTTGATCTTGCATGGATACTTTCTGATGTATTTTCCTAATCCTTGTTTTGTTCTCTTGTACTGGTTTAGGCTAGTTTATACGGATTCAATTTGGGTTATTTTTTGCATTACTTTTACTTATCAATGTATTAAACTAGGATTGTATGGTCTGTCAACTAGATAAATCTTTTAACTAAAGAGTTCTATCTAGATGACTAGTTTTTTGGGTTAACTTAAGATTTATTAGTACTTTTGCATTAATTAACTAGTAGGGTATTAAGTGTTCTCCTATCTAGGATATATTTTGGTAGGTTCCTAATGGAATTTATGATTTAGGTTCTGGCAATATGGTATCAGAGCTCAGATGACTGGTCTCCCATTACAAGAGCAAATGACGAGTAGAGTCTTATATATTGATGTGTTGCCATCCATATCAATTCTGTAGGAGGCTATAAAATATCTAAGAATATATCTCACTTTCTTGTCACGACCCAAGACTATCCCCAAGTCGTAACACGGTGCTTGGAACCAAAGTGATCCCAAGCTAACCCATGAATTGAGATACTGTTCAGCAACTAATTCAATATGTAAAACAAAAATTAATTTGCTGAGCAAAAGCATAATCATCAAAAGTCTAATTAAAGGTAATACTGATATAATTTACATCATGATACAACTGAAGAAAGAAACTGAAATTTCATGACTGACTCTGACTGACATCTATGAAGCCTCTACTACAATGATTATAGATAGATGGGACATGCCTCCAACTACAATTAATCAATATATATGGAAAATAAAAAATATAGTAATCTACAACTCTCTGGAGTTCTCGAAATAAGAGAGCTTATCACCTACAGGCTGAAAGCTGCAAACTATTTGACCCTAGTGTAAGAGCTGCATATATTACCTACATTATAAAGGATGTAGCCACAAACGCATATATATGGTCAGTATGTTGGAATGTACAGAGTATAAAGACACATGCATTAAGTCATGGAAATATTTCAAACATGCTGAAAAACCGAGGATATAAGTTATCTGTTGAAATATACATTTGAAACATGACTATATGTGAAAACTATAAATCATAGAGTTTATAAATCATGAGCTGAAAATAATTCGGTAAGCTAGGAGGTGCTAGAAACATAAATACTATAAGCAATTCTCTTGTAACGCTGATTATGTTGTAAAAGTTGTACTGAGGATAACGTATGAATACTGGGTCTGAAACTATGTGGTAGAAAGTGACTTGACTTAAGGATCTAAATATACAAATATACTGAGCATGAATGAATAAACATACCAAACCAACATAATATGTACTAAGTAGATCTGATTAACTAAATGACTGATGTTTGTGCGATCGAACAACTAAAAATTTCATAAGGGATAAAGAACATCGTATGCTGAGTAGTGAATCTATGAATAGTGATCATGTAAAACTAAACTGTACTTAGTCTAAAAAATTGGACAAGAACTTTGGGGTACTGTGCATGTGAGATAAGGACTAACTGAACAACATAAGATAACTGAGCATGAATACATGAAAACTGTAATCTCTGAGAATACAAGTCCAAGCATAAGCATATTTCTGAAATAATCTATAAACTTAAAGATTGTGATCAGGTAACTAAATAACAGAGAATCTATAAACTTGGTTAAGCAAACCTAAAATTAAAATACACAGAATATTATATTGAGACTGTGGGAGCTATCATGTAGCCGACTAAATCATGTAATCTATCATGGAGTCCAACATGTGACCCACGTTTAGGAGGGCTATTATATTCTTTCCATGGGAAGAGAACCTAAATTGTACTAATCTCTAAACTGATTTCCTAAAGGACGAGGGAGTCAAGCCTAAACTGATGGGTGACCCCTGAGAGGAAGTCAAGCCTAAACTGATGGGTGACCCCTCATATCCTATGCTGGCTATGTAGTCCTGGAACACAGGGACTGGTACTAACAACTCTGCCTAACTGACAGGGAATTTACCATCCCTGAATCCGCTCGGTGCTAAATTCTACTCCCAACTGAAATACACTAAGACACTAACTGGTAACACACTAATAACTAATAATCTTGAAAATTATCTCAAGGATGTTAGAACTTGCTTTGAAATAAGAATTCATTCTCATACAACTGAATAAGCTTTACATCAATATATAATTCGCCTAAATTCGACACCCAGGCTAAGAGTTAGAACCTTTTTAGTGAGACAGTGTTTGAGAACCTTTTTAGTGAGACAGTGTTTGACCTGAGCCTTCAGTGCATCGCGGAGATATCTCAAATGGAAATTTTCAATTTCAAGTATTGCTCTGCGATACTGGTACATCAGGCCAAATTTTCAGGTCGTAGACAAGGTTGCAACACAATAGCTCCGCATCACGCCACTATAGAGTTTCCCAATTGTATGTTTCCAGTGACACAGCGCGATAGCGCCGTGTCGTGCCAAAGGCCCAATTCAGGTAATTTTACTAAAAATTAAATTACGTGTCTAGGGTTAAAAGAGTCAATCACCCCCCCCCCCCATATAAGCTTTCAAACACGAGCTTTAGCCCTTATTCTTCCAAAATATTGATGTTTTTCTCAAATACTCTCAAGAACTAAAGGTAGGGTTTTCATAGAAGGTCTAGTTTCAAGAAGGTTTCACCATCAATCTTCATGAAATCACCATCTAAGGTATACATAGTATTCATTCATGGACTCCTTTCATCCATGAAGTCCAAGAATCCCTTTTCTAAACTCAAATTATGGTTTTTCTGTATGTTTTCAAGTTTTGGATGATCATTTTCATGTTTGATAGATGTGAAATTGGATTCTACTCCATGATTGTTGATAGTTTCTATGTGGGTTTAATTACTATATCCATAGATTCATGCAACCCTAAGATTTAAACTTTTGAATAATGAAATTAGAATTGAATAATTATGTTTACATGTACCATGCCTATCATATATTTGATTAAATGCCTAGATGAAGGAATATTGTCTAACTAGCATGATATCATGAAATCCCCATGTATGTACAAGATCATGCCTAGTATATGTTTTGATGAAATGCTCCTATGAAGGTAGTATGTATTATGATGATAGTTATGCCTTCAAGTAAATCATGCTATGTCAGTTTCCTTCAATCGAGTCCTGGGGATACTTGTACCAAAAATATTAGTTGTGTTCCTAGATTTATGTCACGTTTTCATGATACTCTCAGTCAAACTATGAACTCATAGACTTCAGATAGTGTTATAACTTAGGAAAAATCTCAATGATCTCAAGACTCAGTCAGTTGTCATATATCAGTAGTATTTCATTAGCCATAGAAATTTAGTAACTCAGTCCATGCTCAGTTCAGTTTAGTAAATCATGTTTAGAGTCCATTCAGATAGTAGTAAGAATTAGCACCGAGTGAACCCAAGGATGGGGACTCACCTGTTATACGAGGGTGTGATTCATAGAAGTAATCCTTGAATTCTTGAACTATGTAGCCATCATAGGTTGAGACATCGTAACCTTCTATATGAGGGTAGATAAGGTGGATTAAACTATTATGTGAGGGTTCCCACCGTTCTCGCAAGATTTACCTATTATATTAGAGTTTCTCACATGTTATCCTTACCAGTGGCGCGGTATTGACACCCTTGCAATCAAGGCATAGATTGGACCCCAGCTTAGCTATCATAGCACCTTTCGGGCATGTTATTTAGATACTACTTCCCATACTTTCATGCTACAGAAAAAGGACTATGACATATAGCCATTCAGTCTCAGTATAGTCACCCACATTATCAATAATTTTCAGATATAGTCCTTTATGTTATCAGTCATATTAGATACTATCATGTCACGTTATCAGTATACAGACTCATAAATCATAAAATCACATTGTCAGTTACAGTTACATATTTATGTAAGTATTCTCACGTTCATGTTAGACAGTCAGCTAGCATTATTCATACATTTGAACCATTGCACATAGCCTACCTCATATGTATACTTGGTACTTATGTACTGACATATTCACATTATGGTGCTTTCTTTTTTTGTTACACCATAAGTTTAGAGACACGAGTTCCAGATCAGCCGTAGATTCCAGATTCAACAGTCAGAGTCGAAGTGAGTCCTCATCCTTTGAGGACATAATGATTTTCTAGTATCTCATTGATTAGCTTATTAGTTGAAGTTAGTTGGGGACATGTCCCATCAACTTCTTATTTAGATTCTTCAGACAGTATAGGCTTTCGGACTAGATACAGACTATCTTATTTTAGACTTTAGTTTTGTTTTGCGTATTCTATTACCCCACATAGATGTTACGTTATTCAGTTCTATTCATGATCGAACCTTATGGCCTTTCAGGGAATATTTCCGCATTATTATGTTATCTTATACAGTATACATGTAAAAATATCAGTCATGGGTTAGCTTCTTGTCATTCGAGGTCATGATCACCATGTAACATTTAGGTTTATCAAATCGGATCATTAAAAAATTAGTATCAGAGATAGGTTCAATAAATTGCTAGATAGTTTGAAAGCCGCATCTAGTAGAGTCTTGTACATGGGTGTGTTGCACACCATATTTATGTGCAAGAGGATGTAAGATGTTTAAGAACAGTTTCCCCTCTTTCAGTATTCCTATTTTTCCAGTGAGCATAATCACAAGTTAGTCTCTTAGTCTAATCTGCTGCTTCTCTTTATTTTAGAATATGCCTCCTAAGAGAAGAAATCATTCAACCTCTCAGCCCGAAGAACCTTTGGGCGATCGTTTTTCTCATGTGGAGTTTTGGACCGTATTTACCACTCTTGCTTAATTAGTCGTTTCTCATAATGAACGGCTAATAGTTGTTTTGGCTAATCCAGTGGCCAACTCAGCTGCAGCGAGGATTCGAGACTTTACCCGATTAAATCCTCTAACCTTCCTCCGATTAAATCCTCTAACCTTCCTCAGGTCTAAAGTAAATGAAGACCCTTAAGAATTCTTAGATCAAGTACAAAAAGTGACAGACGCCATGGGGGTGACTACTGTTGAGAGTGATGAGATAGCTGTATACCAGTTATGGGATGTGGCTCATACTTGGTACAAATAGTGGAAGTCTGAAAGGGTAGATGATGCAGGTCCTATATATTGGGAGGAGTCTATCACTGGATTCTTAGACAAATTCTTTCCCCAAGAGCTTGGAGAAGCTAAGGTGATAGAGTTCATCAAGCTCAGGCAGGGCAATATAGCAGTAAAAGAGTATTCTTTTAAGTTTACTCAATTAGCCAGGTATGCCCCTCATGTGGGTTCAGACAGTAGATCCAAGATGAGTAAGTTTGTTTTAGTGGTAAACGACACCTTGGTTAATGAGTGCAGATCCGCTATGTTGAACAGTGACATGACCTTGGCTGGACTTATGACCCATGCTCAGCAGATGGAAGAGCAGAAAATTAAGTAGAGGGAAAAATAAAAAAAGAAAGCTAGGATAGGTAGCTTCAATTTTATTCAGCCTAAATCAGAATAAGGAGACCGTTCTCAATTTCGTCCTAAGTCATCAGTTCTAGCTCCCTCTACATCCAGTGCTCTAGTTCCTAAGTTCAGAGAGGGTAACATAGATAGAGCGCCAAGCTCTAAGACCCAAGGCAGTGTTAGCAGTGCCCACACCTATCTTCTTTGCCAGACTTGTGATAAGCACCATCTGGGTGTTTGTAGAGAGGGTAGTGGTATTTCTTTTGGTTGTGGAAATCCTGGCCACAGAGTTAGAGACTATTCTCAGTCAGGTCCTCTAGGTTAATAGAATTGCTCCTCAACTCAGTCTGGTCACCTAAATCAGTAGGGTGCCACTTCCAGTGCTACTAGCGGGCAACGCCCAAATATTCCCTATGTTCTTCAGACTCGACAAGATCAGGAAAGTTCTTTTGATGCAGTTACTGATACGTTATAGATCTTTCATATACATGTTTATGCTTTGCTAGATCCAGGATCTTCCTTGTCTTTGGTTACTGCTTATATAGAAGTTGATTTTGGAATCAATCCCAAAATTCTAGTAGAGCCCTTTCAGTCTCTACCCCGGTGGGTAAAACCATTATTGCTCAGCAGGTATACAAGAACTGCCCGGTTATGATATTTTAGAAATTCACTTCAGCAGACTTAGTCGAATTAGAGATGACTAATTTTGATGTCATTCTCACCATGGATTGGCTTCATTCCTGCTATGCCATGGTCGACTGCAGAAATAGAATAGTTCACTTTCAGTTCCCAAATAAACCCGTCCTAGAGGATAAAGTATCCTTTTTCAAGGGTCAACTTGTTTCCTACCTTCGGGCAAGGAAAATGATATCTAAGGGATGTGTTTATCACCTAGCTCATGTTAGTGATTCTATTTTTAAGGCTCCTAGTCTCAAATTAGTCCTAGTAGTGAATGAATATTTAGATGTCTTTCTCGAACATCTTCCAGGAATTCCTCCCAAAAGAGAAATAGACTTTGGTATTGATCTTATTTCAGACACTCAGCCTATCTCTATTTCACCATACAGAATGGCACTAGCAGAACTCAAGGAACTAAAAGAATAATTGAAGGCTCTCTCAGATAAGGGATTCATTAGACCTAATATTTCCCCATGGGGCTCAGCAATCTTATTCGTGAGAAAGAAAGACGGTTATCTCAGAATGTGTATAAATTACCGTCAACTCAATAAAGTCACGGTCAAGAACAAGTATCCTCTTCCCAAAATCAATGACTTGTTTGACCAACTTCAGGGTGCCAGTTATTTGTCTAAGACAGAACTCAGATCCGACTATCATCAGCTCAGAGTTAGAGAATGTGACATGCCGATGATAGCTTTCCGTACGCGGTTTGGTCACTTTAAATTTCTAGTCATATCATTTGCTCTTACCAATTCCCTAGCCTCTTTCATGGACATGATTAACCGTGTGTTCAAGCAGTACTTGGACATATTTTTCATAGTCTTTATAGATGATAAACTGGTCTATTCCCACAGTATGAACAATTATTCAGATCATCTCAGAATAGTACTTTAGACTCTCAGAAATCATCAGTTGTTTGCCAAATTCAGTAAGTGTAAATTTTGGCTAAGGTCAATAGCATTCATTGGTCACATTATTTCTGGTGATAACATTAGAGTAGATCCTTAAAAGACTGAAGTAGTAAGAAACTAGCCAAGACCTATCTCTCCATCAGATATTAGAAGTTTCTTGGGTTAGGGTGGCTATGACAGATGGTTTGTTGAAGGATTTAGATCTATTGCATCCCCTATGTCCAGATTGACTCAGAAGAAAGTCAAGTTTTAGTGGTCAGACCCTTGCAATAAGATTTTTTAGGAGTTGAAGGCTCGACCTACCTCAGCCACAGTCTTAGCTCTTCTAGATGGTTTAGATGGATTCGTGGTGTATTGTGATGCATCCAGAGTAGGTTTGGGTTGTGACCTCATGCAGCATGTTAAGGTCATAGCCTACGCCTCCAGACAACTTAAACCCCATGAGAGGAATTATCCTACTCATAATCTTAAGTTAGCAGTCGTAGTCTTTGCCTTAAATATTTGAAGGCATTATCTCTACGGAATTCATGTAGACGTCTTCACAGATCATAAGAGCCTTAAGTATGTCTTTTCTCAAAAATATCTCAATCTTCATTAGAGAAGGTGGTTAAAGATCTTAAAAGATTATGACATGAGTGTCCTCTATCATCCTTGCAATACCAATGTAGAGGCCGACGCTCTCAGTAGACTGTCCGTGGGTAGTATTTCTTATGTTGATGATAGTAAGAAGAAGTTAGTCTAGGAAGTCCACCAGCTTGACAAACTAGGCATTCGCTTAGTAGACTCTTCATAGGGCGGTGTATGTGTTCAGAGTAGTTTAGAATTATCTCTGGTTTTTGAGGTGAAAGAAAAGCAAGATAAGGATCCTAGCCTTATCAAGCAAAAAGAGTCAGTTCAGAATTAGAAAATAGAAGTTTTCTCCCAAGGGTGAGATGGTGTTCTTCGTTGTTATGGTCGTATCAGTGTTCTAGACATAGATGACTTAAGGCAGCAAATTATTGCACAAGCGCATGGTGTGTGTTACTCTATTCATCCAGGGGCCACTAAGATGTACCGCAATTTACGAAAAATCTATTGGTGGAGTGGGATGAAAAGAGATATTGCAGAGTTTGTCGCTAAGTTCTCTACATGTCAACAAGTTAAGATAGAGCATCAAAAGCCTAGTGGTCCGACGCAGGTGTTCAGTATTCCTAGTTAGAAGTGGGAAGTTGTGAACTTGGACTTCGTGATGGGTTTGCCTCAAACTCGTCGTCTTCATAATTCATCTGTGTCATTGTAGACAGAATGACCAAATCAACTCTTTTCATTCCAGTTAATACCTCTTATTTAGCCGAGGATTATGCCAAGCTCTATATTAAGGAGCTGGTCAGATTGCACGGTGTTCCGTTGACTATTATCTCAAACATAGGTACCTAATTCACCTCTCATTTTCGAAAAGCATTCCAAAAGGGTCTTGGTACCCAAGTTCATCTTAGTACAGCCTTTCAACATCAGAAAGATAGTCAAGGAAAAAGGACCATTCAAACATGGGAAGATATGCTAAGGGCATATGTAATTGATTTCAAGGGTAGTTAAGATGACCACTTGCCTTTGATTGAGTTTGCATACAATAACAACAATCATTTCAATATTCAGATGGATCCATTCAAAGCTCTCTATGGTAGGATATATAGATCTCCAATAGGTTATTTTAAAGTTAGTGAGGCCTCAGTCATAGGTCCTGACTTAGTATTCGACGCCTTAGAGAAATTTCAGTTAATTAGAGAAAGACTTCGGGCTGCTCAGAGACGACAAAAGTCTTATGCAGATGTTCATAGAAAGGATCTAGAGTTTGAGATTGTTGACTATGTCTACCTTAAGATCTCTCCTATGAAGGGAGTGAAGATATTCAGCAAGAACTGAAAGCTCAGTCCCCTATATATCGGTCCATTCAAGATCTAGCCTCAGTTCATCTAGTCTTTCATGTCTCTTTGCTCAAGATCTAGCCTCAGTTCATCTAGTCTTTCATGTCTCTTTGCTCAAGAAGTGTATAGGTGATCCATCAATAGTAGTCCCTATTTAGAGCATAGATGTTCAGAACTGCCTCTCGTGTAAAAAGATTCCAGTTGAAATGTTAGACTATCAGACTCGTATTTTGAGGAACTAAAAGGTCACTCTAGTTAAAGTTCTTTGGCAAAATCAGTTTGTCAAGGGAGCTACTTGGGAAGCAGAACAAGATATGTGTACCAAGTGTCCTCACCTCTTCCCCGCCAACTCAGATCAAGCTCAAGGTAATAGTCCTCTTTAAGCTTACTCAGTTTCTTAATTAGTGTGCATCACTAACTTAGTATTCAGTCTTATGCTCATGTTCCCATGTTAAACTTGGTATCAAGTACCACCGCATATTCAGTCATACATTCTTGTATCAGATCAACTATATAGTTATGCATCAGACATGCATTCTCATTGTGAGAAAACTTAGGTCTTCATAACTTTCAGTTATGCATTTATGAATCAGTTACGCAAGCATCAAAAATGCATGTTCAGTATGTTATGTTCAGTTTTTCAGTCACGTCTGTCATTAGATCATGTTCCAGTTATTCATGTTCAGCTCATTATTTCCCCTCTGAATTAGACTTATTCGAGGAGAAATTTTCTCAAGGGAGAAATATTGTAAAACCTATGATTTTCCTTAGTTTAAAAATCATCTCAAGGATGTTGGACTTTGCTTTGAAATAAGAATTCATTCTTATACATGTTGTATTTCCATAATTTTCATCAATATATAATTCGCCCAAATTCGACACCCGAGCGAAGAGTTTGAGCCTTTTTAGTGAGACAGTGTTTGACCAGAGCCTTCAGCACATCACGGAGATATCTCAAATGACAATTGTCAATTTCCAATGTTGCTCCATGATACTGGCGCATCGCGCCAAACTTCTAGGTCATAGACAAGGTGGAAACATGATAGCTCTGTGTCGCGCCACTGTGCAGTTTCCCAATTGTCAATTTCAAGTGACACGGCACGATAGCGCCACACAGTGCCAGGGGCCCAATTCAGGAAATTTTACTGAAAATTAAATTACATATCCAGGGTTAAAATGGTGAATTTCCCCCTACATAAGCTTCCAAACACGGGATTTAGCCCTTATTCATCCAAAATATTGATGTTTTTCTCAAATACTCTCAAGAACTCAAGCTAGGGTTTTCATAGAAAGTCCCATTTCAAGAATGTTTCACCATCAATCTTTACCAAATCACGATCTAAGGTATGCATAGTGTTCATTAATGGACTCCTTTCATCCATGAAGTCCAAGAATCCCACTTTTAAACTCAAGTTATCCATTTTCTATATGTTTTCATATTTTGGTTGGTCATGTTCATGTTTGATAGATGTGAAATTGGATTCTACTCTATGATTGCTGATAGTTTCTATGTCGATTTAATTACTATAGCTATAGATTCATGCAACCCGAAGATTTAAAACCTTGAATGATGACATTAGAATTGAATAATGATGTTTAGATGTACCATGACTGTCATAGGTTTGATTACACGCCTAGATGAAGGAATATTGTTTAACTAGCATGATATCATAAAATCTCCATGTATGTACAAGATCATGCCTATTACATATTTTGATGAAATGCTCCTATGAAGGTAGTATGTATTATGATGATCGTCAAGTCTTCAAGTAAATCATGATATGTTAGTTTCTTTCTATCGAGTCCCAGGGGTACTTATACCTAAAATATTAGCTCTGTGCCTAGATTTATGTCATATTTTCACGATACTCTCAGTCAAGCTATGAACTCTTAGACTTCAGATAGTCTTATGACTCAGGAAAAATCTCCATAATCTCATGACTCAGTCAGTTGTCCAATATCAGTAGTATTCTATCAGCCACGGAAATTCAGTAACTTAGTCCATGCATCAGTTCAGTTCAGTAAATCATGTTCAATGTCTATTCAGATGGGAGTAGGAATTAGCACTGAGTGAACCCAAGGATAGGGAATCACCTATTATACTAGGGTGTGATTCGTAGAAGCAATCCTTGCGTTCCTGAAGTATATAGCTAGCGTTGGTTGAGACATCATAGCCTACTATATAAGGGTAGATGAGGTGGATTAACCTGTTATGTGAGGGTTCCCACCGTACTCGCTAGAGTTACCTGTTATATGAGGGTTACTCACACGTTGTCCTTACCAGTGGTATGGTATTGACACCCTTCTAATCAAGGCATAGATTGGACCCCATCTCAGCTATCATAGCATCTTCAGGGCATGTTGGTTAGATACTACTTCCCACAGTTTCATGTTACAGTATCAGGACTGTCAGATATAGTCAATCAGTCTCAGTAATAGAACTTATATAGTTCATTAGATTTCAGGATTGTTAGATACTGTCAACTCAGATATAGTACGAAACTCAAAAAGTTCCATCAGATTTAGTACTGTCAAATAGAGTCTCCTATGTTATCAACATTATTTAGATATAGTCCTTCATGTTATTAGTCATATCAGTTACTAACATGTCACGTTATCAGTATACAGATTTAGAAATCATGAAATCATGTTGTCAGTTACAGTTACGCATTTATGCATGTATTCTTACGTTCATTCTAAACTTTCAATTAGCATTTTTCATATATGTGAACCATTGCACATATCCTACCTCACATGTATACTCGGTACATATGTACTGACGCATTTGAATTATGGTGCATTCTCTTTATGTTACACTATAGGTTCAGAGACACGAGTTCTAGATCAGCCGTAGATTCTAGATTCAGTAGTCAGAGTAGAAGTGAGTCCTTATCCTTCGAGGGCATAATGATTTTCTAGTATCTCATTGATTAGCTTATTAGTTGGAGTTAGATGGGTATATGTCCTATCAACTCCTTATTCAAATTCTTCAGATAGTAGAGGCTTGAAGACTAAATGTAGACTAGATACAGATTATCATGTTTTAGACTTCATTTTTGTTTTGGGTATTCGATTACCCCACATAGATGTTACGTTATTCAGTTATGTTCATAATCAAACCTTATGGCCTTTCAGGGCATGTTTCCACATTATTCTGTTATATTATGCAGTATATAGGTACAGATATCAATCATGGGTTAGCTTGTAGTCCTTTAGGGTCATGAGCACCGTGTAGCATTTCGGTTCAGCAAATCAAGTTGTTACAATATAGATTATGAGGTACTTATTAACATATAAAATGATACTGCTCAACTAGATCATAGTGTTCTGAATCCGATATTTAAAATCATAGTTAGACTAACTCATTAATTAAACACAAAAATCATGTAAAAACATATAGGTATCAGGTGTTCATAACTCACCCATACAGAATGATCATTAAAACATGACATTTAAACTCAAACTATAGTATTGAATCATTGTTCAACTCAAGACATAGACATTTAATCAAACATGGCGAAAACATGAATTTAAAACATAAGAATGTTGTTATAAACCATGAGTTTACGACATATCATGAAATTCACTTGAATAAAGCATGACAAATTTTAATTCATAGCAAGAGGAATTCCAAATATTTCATGGGATGATACATGGGCTGAATTGAATTAAAATCACCAAAAAAACAAGAAATTCAATCTTTCTTAAACATATAAAATATCATAATGATAGAAAATTCACTCTTTAATTTAAAGAAAAGGGTTTTTGGGCTCCCTGGGTAAAAGGGACCCATGAATAAATACCCCCACATACCTTAAGCCTCTAACTTAACAGGAAAACATAATTCTTGATGATTTCTTGAAGGTTCTTGAACTTTGCGGAACTTGAATTCCTTATTTCTTCAGGAAAAAGGATTGAATTGTTGTTTTAGGGGGAAAGGAATTTTTTTCGGGAGAGGAAAATTGGAGAAGAAGGGTAAAAATTAGTGGGTCTTGAGCTCCAAAATTTCACATATATTAGAAGTTAAACACGTTGAAAGTTTATCCTTTTAGAATCGAATGCCAAAATTTGATCGAATCAAAGGCTCTTACGTCAACTTTGTTGTAAATGATTCCTATGAACATTTTTCCACATCATAAGCACTTCACACACTAGGATAAATATCATGACACATGTATTCAATTATATATCAAGAACTAGACACAACACCTTCACCGTGATGTGGTCAACATACGATAGGGAATAATGCCGCATCACGGGCCAATTGTGGTGACCCACTAGTTCCGTGATCTAAACATGCCCCAAACCTTGTTTAAAATATCCAAAACTCCCCCGAGGCATACTTCTTACATACCTAAACATGAATTAATTCAAAAACTAATGTGTCGGGGTCAGAAAGGTCAAAATAATAATCCTTAAAGTTTAGGGGTCTTGAAAATGACTAAGTCCCTAGCATTTAGTGAAAATTTCAAGCCTTCAACCCCTTAAGCATGAAACAAAAAGTTTCATCGAGCTATGAAAAGTACGTGGTATTACAATATCTCCTACTTTGGATCATTCATCCCTGAATGAAACTAGTTAGATTGTGAGTACTGTACTAAAGTAGCTGAGATCATATGCTGAATATGCATGGATTGGAACATGATTGCATAACTGAGTTTGAGCATGACACCTAGCCTAAACTAGTTTCGTGAATACATGCAGTGACAAGAGAAGGATTATAAGGATAAAATATAAATGAGAGAGTTATCTTATGAGTAACCATTACCTTAGGGTGGATCTGGTTTCATAAAAATAGTTGAGAGATTTAGGACATGAAAACTTAGGATATTACAACATCTCCTCCCTATTTGACCTCCCAAAAGCAGAAGATGAATTAGTTCCAGGCTATAATGTATAATATAGGTGAGATGAAATTCAATAGAAAAGAATAGCCAAACCATCCCAGCTGGCTAGTTAATCTCAGAGATCTTATCGGATGGCAAACTGAAGACAGACGACCACACTCCCACCTACCCCCAACCAGTTAGGGTAAAGTGTTCATTCATACCTTCAATAACACTAAGATATTGGCCCATGACCATGTTTACTTCATCTTCAAGAAATCCTTAAAAAGTATTTGATCAACCCTTTAGAGAGAAAAACATCAAAATGCTTCGTTCCCCAAATGATATTGACTTTGCTGAAATACTAAGGAAAGACTGAGATGATGCATGGGGCACTTACAAACTAAATCATGATTAAATTATACAAAAAGCTTATACTCAACTTGAGTATTTCTTTAACACTCTTTGCAAGAATTTCTAATAACATTAGGAAGAAAAGAATTCTTAGGCATGATTTAAATAAGATATCTGAATAAGGAAACACAACATGGTTAAAATTCGTAACATGGAACATAGGCCTATGAAATATAAATTAGGATAGAATTACTAGGCCTTAGGCAATGCAACTGCCCAATTAAAGCTTAGTCTCGCTTCTTAAATACTCTCATGGGTACATATAAGTACTCCAACCAAAGTTTGAGTTAAACTACCCGCTCTCACCATGTTCAAGCATAACTCAAGATTACAAGGTACCGTACATAACACCAAAATGCTAGTCTAATCCATGAATTCAATACCCCAGGCATTTTCACAGCTTCTCATCTCAAGAATCATTATTCTTACCACCTTAACAACTAAATTCAACCACTTACTAGGAATTTGCTAGTGCATAATGCACCCATCCACTTATATACCAACATGACATTCAAGCCTATCAATATAATCACCTACGAACTTCTAGGTAAACACCCATAAAATCATCTTTCTCATATTCTATAAACCTCTATCAATAACAACTTTCATGTACTATTCTTAAGAAGACACATACCAAGCTTTGCCGCAATCTTTCTTCGCACTTTCAACCTTAGATAAAACAAGCATGCAATAATATTTTCCAAACATGAAACATTTACTCTATCCCATCTAAATAATTACTCTTTACTACTACCGTTACATAAGAAGAGGTCACTAAAATGTTAGAATATGAGATTCCAAAGCATAAAAGAATATTATACATAACGTTGACACATAATCGAGGCCTGAGAAATAGAGTATCCATGACATAGATTCATTATAGAGATAAAAAATAAGGATATACATGAAATAATTTAAATTTCACTGATCATTAAAAGTGGAGCATGAGTTATGGGAACTAAGAATACTGTAAAGCATGAGTACTTCAGTTATGAGCTGCATGACCTGAGTTTGGAGTTCATTAATTCATGGAACATGATTTGTACTATTGAAGAAACTGGAACTCCTTAGACTAGGAACTGGTAGAGTGCATGATTCTCCATTATGTGCATGAACATAAATTATGACCATGGAGCTGACATGTATGGAATGAGTAGATATCATGATGACTGAAGTACAAAACTTTGTACTAAGACAAGAATGGGTCGGACATCTTCCTCCCTTACTAATGTTCTACAATTCACAGACATCACTATTAGAATCTAAGAGTCTAACTTGGTTACTTGTTCTAACGTCTCCCCCTTAGCTTTAAGCTATCACTCTAAGTCTGTGTACCCCTTTAATAAACTCTAAACTTAACGGTAATCATTTTACTTTAGGACCCGAGACATAATAAAACATAAAAATAAAAACTCACCCTGAAAGACTATTTCTTAAAGTGTAAAACCCATTGTTAATACTTCCTTTTGAGATACAACTTTTAATTTTCTATAGCCCCAATACTCATCATATAAGTTAAAAACTGACTAATTTAGAATCTTCATGAGTATCACCATACCATGAGTTCACACCTTCTAGAACTAAATTTTTCTTGCTATTAGATCTATCATTCAAGATTTAACCTTAGATTCTAACATGTAACTTGTATATCCCCAAACCTTTAATGAACTATACTAACTTGCTTTATAGTCTACTAATATTACATCTCTAAACTTATATTTTTCCCTAAACCATGAGAATTATTATTACATAAACATATCCAACATCATCAACCTATAACTCGTATGTTAGTTGATAAGAACATCATATACTGTATAGCTTGATTCATACTTAATAACTCAAGGGTACCATCTAAGATCACATACTATTTTAAGCCTTCTGGTTTACCTACATACAACTAGCCGCATGGATACATAACCTACTAAATTCAGATATCACTATACCCATTTTACAGCTGCTAAACTTCTGGGTTCATACTTCTATCTCTAGATCATATGCTGTCATAAGATTTTGAGGAGGGATCTGAGGGCACATATGAGTTTGTCTTAGTGCATGATTTTCATAAACATGAATAAAATATTTCATATTAGAATATAAAGGTACTGATGGGATACTTTTGAGCCTGTATGCAATCCTATAACTGTCTATGGGGGCTACTTTAGAAATCTCTAATTGTAAGGATTTAAGTTTGGCTATTTTAGTTAGCTCAAGAATAAGGCAAAGTTGGCACAAATAGATTAACATGAGAATCTCCATAAGCTTCTTAGTGAAAACTTCTACTTCACGATCTAAGAAATGAATGAAGGGAAACATTTCTTAAATACTAAAACTTCTACTTCACGATCTAAGAAATGAATGAAGGGAAACATTTCTTAAATACCTTGTAGCCTCTTGAAAAAAAGTACAAATATCTCCATACCATTCTGCAAAACTCTAATAGACAAGGCTTTATAGACACCCTAGAACACTTAAACTATATGCTCTGATACTTAGTTTGTTATGATCTAAGACTACCCCTACTCATAACATGGTGCTTGGAACTAGAGGTGATCCCAAGCTAACCTATGTGTTGACAAACTACTGAACAACTAATTTAATATGTAAGACAAAACTTAATTTACTGAGCGGAAGCATAATCATGAAAAGTATGATTAAAGGAATACTGATATAGTTTAAATCATAATACAAATAAAGAAAAAAACTCAAATTACATGACTAACTATAGATATATGGGACATGCCTCCAACAACTATTAATCAATACATATGGAAAATGAAAAAATATAGTACATAATCTACAACTCTCTAGAGTTCTCTAACTAAGAGAGCTTATCACCTACTGGATGAAAGCTGTAAACTATCTGTCCCTAGTGTAAGAGCTACATATGGTACCTATATTATGGAAGAAGTAGCCAGAAATGCATATATGTGGTCAGTATTTTGGAGTGTACTGAGTATATGGAGACATTCACTAAATCATGGAAATATTTCAATCATGCTGTAAAATTAGGGATATAAATTATTTGCTAAAATATACATTTGAAACATGACTACATATGAAAATTATATATCATAAAGAATTTATAAATCATGAGCTAACAATGTTTTGTAAGCTAGGAGGCAATAGAAACATAAATGCTGTAAGCAATTCTCTTGTAAGGCTGAATAAGCTGTAAAAGTTGTATTGAAGATGACATATGAATACTGGGCCTAATACTATATGGTGGAAACTAACTTAACTCAAGGATCTGAATATACAAATATATTGGCATAAAAAAATAAATATACAAAACCAATATAATATGTTATAAGTAGATCTAATTAACTAAATGACTGATATATGTGTGACCAAACAACTAAAATTTTAGTAAGGAATAACTAACATTGGTATCCTGAGTAGTGGATATATAAATACTAATCATGTAAAACTGAACTACGCTTAGTCTGAATAACTAGACTAAAACTATGGGGTACTTTGTATATGAGATAAGGACTAACAGAACAACATGAGATAATTGAGCATGAATGCATGAAAATTATAATATCTGAGAATGCAAGACCAAGCATAAGCAGATTTCTAAAGTAATCTGTAAATTAAAAGTCTGATATATGATAATTGAATACGTAGAATTGGTATACTTTATCAAGCAAACCTGAACTAAAAATACATTGAATATTGTAATGAGACTGTGGGAGCTATCATGTAATTGGCATAAACCATCTGAGATATTATGGAGTCTAATGTCTGAACCACAGTGAGGAGAGCTATTCTATCCTTGCCATAGGAATAAAAACTAAAATATAGTGATCACTAAAGTGATTTCCCAAAGGACCAGAGAGTCAATCCTAAGCAGATGGGTGACCCTAGAGATGAATTAAAGCCTAAATTAAAAGGTAACCCCTCGTGTCCTATGTTGGCTACATAGTTCTGGAACATAGGGACTGCTACTAATAACTCTGCCTAACTGATAAGGAAGCTACCATCCCTGTATTCGATCAGTGCTAAATCTTACTCCCAACTAAAAGACACTGAAATACTATATGGGTATGCACTAATAATTAATAACTGATAATTGATAAGATCGGGTCATGGTGTATTGAAAATAATAGTACATACAGATTTTGAGGTAACTATTAACATATAAGCTGACACTACTCAACATGATAATGGTATTCTGAATATAATATTAAAAATTATGATCTGACTAACTCATTACTTCAGGACAGAAATTATGTAAAAACATATAGGTATCGGGTGTTCATAATCCACTAGCACTCAATGATTATTAAAACATGACATTTAAACTAAAACTATAGTATTTAATCATGGTTAACTCAAGACATAGGCATTTCATAAAACATAAGAAAAATATGAATTTAAAACATGAGAATGGTGCTAAAAATCATGAGTATAGGATCTATCATGTAATTCACTCGAATAAAGCTTGGGAAACATAAATTCATAGCATGAGGAATTCAAAATCTTGCATAGGATCATACATGGAATGAATTAATTTAAAATCACAATTAAAACTTTAAATTCAATCTTTTTTTAACATATAAAATATCATAATGATAGAAAATTCACTCATTAATTGAATGAAAAGGGTTTTAGGGCTCCATGGGTGAAAGTGACCCATGAATGAATACCCCACAAACCTTAAGCCTTCAACTTGAGAGGAAAACACAATTCTTGATGCTTTTTAAGGTTCTTGAACTTGTGGGAGTTAAAATTCTTGATTTCTTAGGGAGAAAATACTGAATACTTGTTCTGGGGAAAGGAACAGTTTTCTTGAGAGGAAAATTGGAGAAGAAGGGCAAAATTAAGCCTTAACAAATGCCCAAGCCGTGTTATAACCGATTGGGTTGAGGGGAAAAAGACCCAATTTCCCCTCAGTCAATTTAATTATAAAAACTTAATGCAACTATGTTACCGCGATGCGGTCTAATCATGATAGCTTACTGGTTCTGACGAAAATGATCATACTTTTTTACTTGTGTATCGAATTAAAGAAAAAATAGTATAGTTGTAAAGATAATTCTATTATCTGTAATTTGGTGGGTCTTGAACCTATAAATTCCTAGTATATATAATGTTATACTTGTTCAAAGTTGACCCTTGTAGAATCAAATACCAAAATTTAGCCAATCAAAGGCTCTTAGCTCAACTATGTTCTAAGTGATTCCCATGAATATTTTTGCACCTCCTAAGAACTTCACACACTAGGATAATGATCATGACATATGTATTCAAATATAATTTAAGAACTTGACACAAAACCTTTACCATAATGTAGTCGGGATGCGATTGGGACTAATGTTGCATTATGAGCCTATCATGGTATCCCACTGGTTCTGTGATCCAAACATTCCTCAAACCTTGTCTAAAAAATCCAAAACTCCCCTGAGGCATACTTCTTACATCACTGAACATGAATTAACTCAAAAACTAATATTTCAAGGTTTGGAAAGTCAAAATAAAAATTCTCAAAGTTTAGAGGTCTTGAAGATGACCATGTCCCCAACACCTAGTGAAAATTTCAAGCATTAAGCCCCTTAAGCATATAACTAAAATCTTAATCGAGCTAAGAATAGTATAGGGTATTATGTTTCTTCTCTCCTATCATGCCATCTAGTGTTGTAATTTTGAGTTCAATCTAATTGCTATCCGAAAGATTCTCGAGTTGAGTCTAATTTGTATCTAGAAAAATCTAATTTATATCTCAACTATCAAAATTGGGACTGATTGGCCTCAATGGGTAACTCAAAATTTCTGAAATGTTGGAATAGTGTATTCCAACAAATAAATGTCAATAAGAAACCTAGAGGTTGAATTGTTATATTGTGAAATTTGCTTGATAGTATGTTGAAATACTTGTGCTTTAATTTTTTTTGATAGTTATATAATGGAATAAGATGTGTATTACTTATATGGATGGTTATTGTTTGATCATACTATCACCTAGATGTTTTTTGTCAAACTTTTATAAGTGTAAATAATTTTTAGATGTAATATGAGATAAATGGCTTCAATAGAATATTTAGGAATTGTAAATAATGGGAATGATTTCATGGTATTTCTTCTTTTATGTGATTTGAGATATGCATTTCTTTTCCATGATTTGAAGTATGCCTTGATTTCTATTTGCTCCTCGATGATATACTTGGATATCCATGTATGGTCAAATAGTTGATAAAAGTATCTGGAATCCTTGAGTGGTTTGGTTTTTAAAATTATATTTGGATCCTTGTGTGGTTTGTCTAATAATAATGATATTTAATATATTTATGTGATTGGATTAATGATAATGATACTTCAGATCCTTGTATTGTCCTATCTTTGATGATTATATTTGAGTCTCAATTTCTATTGGGCCATCCTTGTGTGAATAATATAGTTAATGGGTGGGCTTGTTAATGATGCCTTAGTAAATAATTGGTTAAACTAAGATAAATCTAGTTGTCGTATGCAACCTTGGTGTGGTGAATTATGTAGCAGATGTAACTAGCGCAAGGTGAATGGACTAGGCATATAAAATTGGTTGCTTATTTGATTTAGTAACTAAAAAGGTCCTATAAGGGTATGGGCATTGATGAACTAAAGGCAGACTAACTGGTTGTACAAAGTCTATACTGGGTATGAATGAATATAATTAGGTATGTTTAAAGGATGAGAATGAAGTGATAGTTAAATAATATTCATAGAATTAGTGAGAAGCTAGGCCACTAGATTGACCATGTAGTAAGCTGATTATGGATTAATATTACATATATAATTAATGTGTGGGAATAATTATTGGTTAATAGAATTCCTCAGATGTATTGTAGTGAGTTTTTTAGGTTGGTGAAATAAGTTCTGCTTGATTTTGATTGATGATCGTTAGTCGCAGGGTTAATCAAGATAGTAGAGATATTAGTTGAGTTTTGGCATATGCATATCCTTCTTGTTATTACATGATAACATCTAGTTGGATTACCCCTTGACGAATTGAAGTATGTTTTAGGGTTAAATAGACTAATAGTAGCTGTGGTAGAAAATATATATGATATTAAAAACACATAGTGGTATGTTGGTGGCATCTTGTTAGTTATTGCTTTGATTTGGGTGCAAGTACCCCACTAAACTTGTTTTTAATATAGGGAAGACAACTTAGTACTGTGGCTTTCGCTACAAATATGGAATTTTTAGATTAGTGTTTAATGGTGGATCATGGTTTGTTGATTAGTGGACTATATTGGTTAACAGGATAGAGAAAAAGTATAGAAACTCGTAGAAACTTTATGTGCACAAAATGTGTTAGTATAGCTCCATCTAAATAGATTTTTATGAAAAACATTAGTTCTTAAGGACTAATTCCCAGAAGTATGTTATGAAATGGCCTCAACTAGGACCAAGTTTTAAGTTACTACTTTGAGCTGCTGTTGCGGTCTATAATTTCACCCACCACTATCTCTATTGTTGTCTTAAAAATTCCTGGGTCATAATATTATGTCGTGGTTCAAGTAATGTAGATCACTCATTGCATAAATTTTGTGACAAATTATATTCCTTGAGTTATAGTGGTCGTGCTTTGTGCCTAGAGCTTAGTAGTATGTGGTGTACAGGTTGGTTGACGTTATTACTAGATGATAGTTTTGTAAATGTTATCAAATTATCATAGAATTTTATGGGAGCTTGCATTATTTTCATAACCACTGTGTATGTTGAACTTTAATAATCAAGTTAAAAGTTCTCCTTTCCACCCATGACCATTCTGGGATAAATGGTCGGTAAATTGATATCGAATGAAATAATTTATTCTAGCATTAATAAAATAATTTGTGCCATAACAATAATAACCTATGTCATTATAATTAATATTTCTTTAGTATATGATTGTATTAGACCTGAACTAAGGTCATAAAATAACCCTAGAATGAGTTAAGTTGAAAGTGTTCTTATAGATTGAGTTTTGAACAAAGGTCAACTTCAAACAATTTTATCTCCTAGAATGTAAGATTCCTAAAATGTAAAGAGTTATTAATTTGAGTCTTCTTTCCAATGAATCTTACTGTTCATTAATTTTTCTTTGGGGTAAAATGTTTTGACTATTTAACTAAATACTATCTAGGCGGAGAAGTTAACCACTACAACAACAGTCTAATCACTACAGAGGTAATCAGGCAATACTTAAGGTTGGTCTTAATGAGTTTCAGCCCGAAAACTCAAATATTTTGTTCCTAAGACCTACAGGGGATATTTTCTCATGGTTAGGGTGAAAATCCTTTGTTGAGGTAAGATTTTTCCTCTTTCTTAACATTGATTAATCCTTTCTATAATCATTAGAATGCAGGAATTATAGTGAAATACCTGTTGTTTAGAATCCTAGGTTCTTGAAATCATGGGCATAACCTATGGCTATATTTATTTTCACCTAGTATTGATTTTAGATAATAAATCAAATCTTCTTAGATGAAATTATGGTTAAACAATATGAACTTTGGTGGTTGAGGATATTGAGTTTAATAAAGGTGGGGTCTTTACTTCAAAACTCCATTACTGGATATAGGTTGAGCATGATAGAGCTAGATAGTGATTAATTGACCCTTGGGCATTGCTATACACCATAAATAAGGGTAGAATAGTGGGTCTAAATTCCCAAAGTATTTATTAGAAGTGTAATTGATTAATTACTCTTATACATGTTGTTTATTAGATGACATAACCTTCAAAAATATAATGTAGAAGGAAGATCATTTGTGATGTAGCTTACGTGTTGCAGAGGCTTGGAGCCCAAGTAGGTTATCATATCATGTGTAATAGACATAGTTTAGATACATGCAATAACTATTGTGGATCGAAGATTTCATGTCCAGTACCATGGGCATGAAGTTGGTATGAATACAACATCAATATAGTTAATAATATTTAATTATTTGCTTTTGTGTTCAGTATAAATCCCTTGATGGGTGTTTGTAATTGCTTGAATTACATAATGATTTTGTAGAGTTTAATATGAGAATCTGAACGATAATAAAAGGATTAAGTGACCTTCTAATAAATAGAGCTAGTCTTTAATACCATAAAAAAGTGAACTTGATATTACATAAATTTAGAGTATGAGGCATCCTTGCTGGAAGATAGTTTAAAGGATTTATTATGATAACTTAATAATATAAAGTCAAGTTTGAATAAGAACAAGAAATAAAAGGTGTAAAGGTGGATGACTCTAGCTAGAATTATATATTGAATAAAGTTGAGTGATTTATTAACCTGCAAAAGGGAATAGTATCTTGAGTCTAAGGATGACTTGAGTGTAAGGGTTACTGGTTAGATACTAAAATTACATATTTTAATAAAATTAAAAGAGATTTAGATTGGTTAATGAAATAGGATGAATATTTAAAGTATAGATATTAACCTTAGTGGAATGTGAATTCCTAAATGGATACTCAATTGAATCATTTTGGACCCATCATTATTGATGATTTGACCTGATGATGTTAAACTGAATAAGTGGTTAATTAGTCTTTGAACTTACTTTTTATTATATGTGTTAATGGATATTTGTTGTTATCCATAATGGTGAACATCGACTATTGACTGTGTTTACTTGATTTTGATTAATTAAAATTCTATTTCGATCCTTGTGGCTTGTATCTGATTTCAATTGGGTGTTTGTGAAATGCCTTTAAAAAGTATTTACTATTATTTACTCTATTCTACATTTTCATATTCATACATATTGATGATGATAAGTTGATGTTAATGATGATGATATCCAGATCATGAGGTTCATGATGTTATTGATGATATTAATGAGGATGTTTCAATGAGAATTATATTAATAAGATTCAGAAGAGGAAGATATATCTTGCATTCAGACATTCATTGCATATCTTGTATTTAGACATTCTTTCATAAGCATTTGAATGTATATTTATATTTGTATTTGGTTGATTTTTCTGTGAGGGAACCGGTTATGTTAACGATATGTCATGATTCCTTGAGTGGACCAGTTATGTTTGATGGATGTAATTTGGTATTTTTACAATGTGTCAATATTAGGTACATCTTGAATTATGTATTAATATTGTTTTCATGTGTATATAGTTATGAACATGATGTATATTATATTATCCCTTCCTGCAAAGTTGTGGATGCTATAATAGCCCAAGCTATCACAACCCAAATAGTTAATGGTAGTATAATAGGGAATGATGATTATCCAATAAGAGGATTTAATGGGAAAGAGAGAAAGAGAGAAGTATATAAAGTTTTTGTAATACAGTATGTGCTTAAGAATTATGGGTTAGATTAAATTCATAGAATATATTGAGTTAATCATTCCCCAATGATAAAGTAATGTTATTAAATAGAAGAAAGGTGGTAAATTTAGAAGTTGAAGTAAGTATAACCAGTTATTATATGTTTCTAACCCTTGTTGTATAATGATACCTACTAGAACATGTATTTTGTACTGACACTACCCTTACTGTATCTCCTTTTATTAAAATAGCCATGTTGCAAGTCTGTTCAAGTTAGCAGTAAAGGTAATCATTCTCCAACAATTCATACCCTCTTGATCTTTCATGAATATTGTGTCATGGATTTTCCTACTCAATGTATTTCATAAGCCCAGTCGCTAGATGGTTCGGGCAGATACCTACACCTACTTCAGATAGAAGAACCTTGAATACCCATCACTTAATCAAATATTAATGTTTAATAGTTTTAAAAGTAGCATTAAACTTAGTTATCTGAATAGCAAATTTAAATCTACTATAGTTATTCAGTTTACTCCTTGTACAATTTCAAGAAATACATTTGATATGTTAAAGAAATTCAGAAAATTAGCGATAATAAATCGCTAAAAACTAGCCTAAACTTGCATAAGAGCACTAGACAAGAAATAGGAACATCTATGATGCTGCATCAATGCAGAATGGAGAGGGCAAGAGCTGCTGCAAAGTGATCTGCATTGTTGCTAAAGGAATTCAAACTAACTTTCACCATGGTTATACCTGTAATGAATCTCTAGGTCATTCCCTTGATTTTCATGTATTTTTGGCATTTTTAGCCTTCCTACAATGACTATAGGTTATTTATGACTTGCAAGAAATGTCAGTTTGGTGATTGAATAATTAGTTTGGGTTTTACGCTAAATTTTCAAATTTGGAGCTTTCACTATATAATATTTAGTGTAAGTCCAAAATTCCTAGTAGACGCTAATACAACAGAATTCCTACAGCACCACAACCTCTGAAATGTTGATTTTAGGCTAGGGGATCCCTAGTTTCGGTTTTGAGGAATCCAAACTCATTTTGGGCTATTGGGTGGATTATATGAAAAATAAACTATAGGTGCTGGCCTCACATTTAGTTGAAATAACCTCGGATGAAAGTTTTGGTGATGCCATTGAGTTTAAAACATCGAATATAGTATGGTAGCATATTGTGTTTTTATGTGTGGGGTTCCAAACATAGCCTAAGCACCCAGTTTAAGTCTATTCTGAACTTAGAAATATATTGTGCATGGCACCTGATAGAACCACTTATGGGATTATTGGGTCAGTTTAGTTTTAAACACTTAAATGGTCTTGAGCCACTTTAAAGCCCCTGGATATTGCTAGTGACGCGTCTTAGTGCTCAATGATAGCTAAAGCGCTGCCAACTTTACCGCTATTGAGCTTGTTTTAGCGGCACCCGCTGTTGTTTCTAGATCACTTCAGCGATTGTTTTGCAGTTTTAGTGGTAGGTGCTTTATTTCCCAGATGTTTGCTTTAGTAACACCAGTAGCCTTTAAATGCCCTCTTACATACTCGGTTTTCTATCACTTCTTCATCTGTTTTTAAACAAAATTGAGAGCTCAAAGATAGTGAAAAGACTGAAATCATCCAAAGAGGTTAAGGTGATATAACCTAACCTATCTTGGTCATTTTTCTTAAATTTCCATACTGATTCTTGGTAAAATTCTTAGAAATTAGGGCTTGAATTAGTAAAAATTGATTTTGATTTGGAACCCGAATTATGCTTTATTTGTGCTGACCTTTTGTAATACCCCAAAGATTTCTAGCAAATTTCATCCCAAGAATTCCTAGTATTAGCTTCTAAAGTTAACGATCACTATTCTATGAGGAATTTTCAATATTTTCACTTTTTTTATGTGGAAAATTCAATAAGCTTTCCATCAATATATGATTCACTTAAATCCGATAATCGGGTAAGAAGTTATGACTATTTCAAGTTCTCGTCATAAAACAGCGCCATATTAGTCTGTGGTGCACTGCTCCACAAGAGGAAATGCCATTTAGCAATTTCAAGTAGGTGTCTGCGATTATGGCGCGTCGCACTAGCGCTTAAATTTAGAATTGTCCTTTTTCCAGAGTCTCAACGCGATTTCCCCCGCGTCATGCCAAAGTTCCAGGTCACGAAGGAAGGGGAAATGCAATGGCTCCACGTCACGTCATCCCTCAATTTCCCAGTTGTCAATTTCCAGTGACACGACATGATAACGCCTTGTCGCACCAGGGGCCCAGTTCAGGAAAATTTTACTAAAATTAAAAGACGCTTCCAAGGTTAAAATGGTCAATTTCCTACCCCAATTTAAACCCGATAACACGTGTTTTAGCTATTCTTCACCCAAAATATACTATTTTCTATCAAGTTTCTCTCAAGAACAAGCCAGGGTTTTATTGGGGATTCAAATTCAAGAAGGTTTCACCTTTAATCTTCACGAACTAAGGTATGCATAGTGTTCATTCATGGACTCCTTTCGTCTATCAATCCCAACAATCCCTTTTCTGAATTCAAGTTATGGATTTTCTTATGAATTTTATGATTGGGCTGCTTTTGTTCATGTTGATAATAAGCAATTGTATTGTATTCCATGAATGAGTGTTAAATTCCATATGAGTTGATTTGTATCGGTATAGATTTATGAAACCCTAGGAATAAACCCTTGAATGATTAAATTGGAATTGAATCACGATAGTAAATTATTGTATGATGTTGTTTACATATTCTATGCCTTATATATGTTTGGTTGAATGCCTAGATGAAGGGAAAATGTCTAATTAGCATAATATCATGAAATCCCCATGTACGTACAAGCTTATACCTATCACATGTTAGATGAAATGCTTCAGTAAATGTATTATGATGATTATTATGTATTCCAGCAAGTCATGCTTTGTCAGTTTCCTTTCATTGAGTCCTGGGGGTACTTGTACCCGAAACATTAGTTGTGTACCTAGAGCCATGTCATGTTTTCCCGATACTCTCAGTCAATCTATGAATCTTTAGACTTCAGATAGTCTTATGACTTATGAAAAATCTCCATGATCACATGACTTAGTTAATTGTCAGAAATCAGTAGTATCCCATCAGTCAACACAACTTAGTATCTCAGCTTATGTTTAGTTCAGTAAATCATGTTCAGTGTCCACTCAGATGGGAGTAGGAATTACAACCGAGTGAACCCAAGGATAGTGACACACACTATAAGATGAGGATGTGATCCTTAGAAGTCATCCTTGCATTCCAAAATTATGTAGCTAACATAGGTTGAGAGATTAACACTGTTCAATGAGGGTGGATGAGGTGAATAAGCACTACTAAATAAGGTCCCCACCCAATGATTTTTGGGACACTATCAGATAATGGTCTCCCATAGCTTGTCCTTACTAGTGGCGCAGTATTAACACCCTTTCAATTGGGGTTACAGATTGGACCCCAACTCAGCCACAATGGCGTATAAGGAGCATGTCAGTTAAATAATACCTCCCACAGTTTTAGTACAAGTCTCAGTAAAATAACTTAGATAGTTCTTTAGATTTAAGACTGTCAGATACAGTCGACTCAGATACAGTAAGAAAATCAAATAGTTCCATCAGATTTAGGACTGTCAGATACAGTCACCCATGTTATCAGTTACATTCAGATACACCTATATATGCTATCAGTTATATCAGTTATTAGTATGTCATTTTATCAGTATTCAGATTCAGTAATCATGATATCAAAGTATCAGTTCAATTACATATTTATGTATGCATTCTCACATAAATGTTAGATAGTCAGCTAGCATTATTCATGCATGTTAACCCTTGCATTATCCTACCTCACATGTATACTCAATATATTCCATTGTACTGACACATTTACGCTATGGTGCTTTCTTTTCATGTTACACCATAGCTTCAAAGACACGAGGTCCAAATCAGCAGTAGATTCTCATTTCAGCATTCAGAATAGAAGTGAGTCCTTATCCTTCGAGGACATGATTATTTCTCCACTATTTCATTGATTAGTTATTAGTTGGAGTTAGTTGGGAGCATGTCCCATTAACTCCTTATTCAGATTATTCATACAGTAGAGGCTTTCAAACTAGAAGTAGACTATTATGTTTCAGACTTTAGCGTTTACTGTTGTGTTTTGGATATTGTATTACCCCACAGATGTTATCTTATCCATTTTATGTTCAGTATTGAACCTTATGTCCTTTCAGCGCATGTTTCCATATTATTCAGTATTTTATGTAGTATACAGGTACAGATATCAGTCATGGGTTAGTTTGTGGTCCTTCGGGGTCATGAGCACTGTGTAGCATTCCAGTTCAGCAAATCAAGGTGTTACAAACTTGGTATCAGAGCCCAAGGTTCAATAGAGTTCTAGAAAGTCTAAAAGCTGCATTTATTAGAGTCTTGTGAATGGGTGTGTTGCGCGCCACATTTATGTGCAAGAGGCTATGAGATGTTTAGGAATAGTTTCCTTTTTTCAGTATTCATGTCATGCTAGTGAGCATAATCACAAGTCAATCTCTCAGTATAATCGGCTTCTTCTCTTTATTTCAGAATATGCCTCCTAAGAGAAGAAATTAGTCAGTCCCTCATCCCGAAGAATCTTTGGGTGATCATGTTTCTTTTGCGGAGTTTAGGACCATATTTACCACTCTTGCTCAATCAGTAGTTGCCAATAATGAGAAAATAACTATTGTTTCTGCCAACCCAGTGGCCAACTCAACTGCAGCTAGGATTCAGGACTTTACCAGAATGAATCCTCTGTCTTTTCATGGGTCTAAAGTAGATGATGACCCTCTGGAATTCATTGATCAAGTTCAAAAAGTGACAGGCATCATGGGGGTGACAACTATTGAGAGTGTTGAGTTTGCTACATACCAGTTGCAGGATATGGCTCATACTTGGTACAAATAGTGGAAGTCAGAATGGTCAGAAGATGCAGGTCCTATAGAGATGGAGGAGTTTGTCACTACATTCTTAGATAGATTCTTTCCCTAAGAGCTTAGAGAGACTAAGGTGCTAGAATTCATCAACCTCAGGCAGGGAAATATGACGGTGAAAATGTATTCTGTAAAGTTTACTCTATTAGGTTAAGAGATAGAGTGTCAGTCTCTAAGTCTCAGGGTAGTGTTAGCAATGCCCAAACTAATCCCCTTTGTCAGACTTTTGGTAAGAACCATCTGGGTGCTTGCACAGATTGAAGCAAAGTCTATTTTGGTTGTGGCAATCTAGGCCACAGAGTTAGAGACTGCCCTCAGTCAGGTTATCAGAGTCATTTTTGCTCCTTAGCTCAGTCTGGTTTCTCAAATCAGTAGGGTGCCACCACCAATGCTACTAGCGGGCAATGCCCAAATAGACTATATGTTTTTTAGACCCGACAAGATTAGGAAAATTCTCCTGATATAGTTACTGGTACATTATAGATCTTTCATGTAGATGTTTATGCTTTGCTAGATCCAAGAGCTTCTTTTTATTTTGTTACTCCCTATATAGTAGTTGATTTCTAAATTAGTCTAGAAATTTTAAAAGAACCCTTCTCAGTCTCTACTTCAGTGCTCAAAAGCATTATATCCCAGAGTGTATACAAGAACTGCCCAGTTATGATATTTTAGAAACTCACTTCAGCAGACTTAATCAAATTAGAGATGACTAATTTTGATGTCATTCTCGGCATGGATTGGCTTCATTCCTAATATGCCACAGTTGACTACAGAAATAGAATAGTCCAGTTTCAGTTTCCAAATGATCCCATCCTTGAGTAGAAGGGTAGTGTATCTACTTTTAGGGGTCACCTTATTTCCAACCTTCAGGCAGGAAAATAATATCTAAAGGGTGTCTTTATAATTTTGTTTGAGTCAACGACACTAGTTCTAAAACTCTCAGCCTTGAATCAGTCCCAGTAATGAATGAATATTCAGATATCCTTTCAAAAGATCTTCTAGGAATTCCTCCCAAAAGGGAAATAGACTTCGGCATTGATCTTCTTCCAGATACTCAGCCTATCTCTATTTTTTCCATACAGAATGGCACCAGTAAAACTTAGATAATTTGATGAATAAATGAAGGATATCTTAGATAAGGGATTCATTAGACCCAGTATTTCCTTAGGGGGCACACCAGTCTTATACGTGCCCAAGAAAGATGATTCTCTTTGAATATGCATTGATTACCGCCAACTCAACAAGGCCTCGGTCAAGAACAAGTATCCTCTTCCCAGAATCGATGACTTATTTGAACAATTTTAGGGTGCCAATTATTTCTCTAAGATAGACCTCAGATTCGGCTATCATCAGCTCAAAATTAGAGAAAGTGATATTTCAAAAATAGTTTTCTGTACTCAATATGGTCACTTTGAATTCTTAGTCATGTCATTAGGTCTTACCAATGCCCCAGTAGTTTTCATGGACTTAATGAACCGCGTGTTCAAGCAGTACTTGGACATGTTTGTCATAATCTTCATAGATGATATTTTGGTCTATTCCCACACTGAGCGCGATCATGCAGACCATCTCAGAATAGTACTTTAGACTCTCATAGATCATCAGCTATTCACCATATTCAGTAAGTGCGAATTAGATAAGGTTAGTAGCATTCTTTGGTCACAATGTTTTTGGTGATAGCATTAAAGTTGATCCTCAAAAGACAGAAGTAGTAATAAACAGGCTAAGACCTGTCTCTCTATCAGATATCAGGATTTTCTTCAGTTTGTCTGGCTATTACAGATCGTTTATTGAAGGATTTTCATCTATTGCATCCCCTATGTCCAGATTGACTCAGAAGAAAGTCAAGTTTTAGTGGTCAAACCCTTTTGATAAGAGTTTTTAAGAGTTGAAGACTCGACTTACCTCAGCTCCAGTGTTACCTCTTCTAGATAGTTTAGATGGGTTCGTGGTGTATTGTGATGCATCTAGAGTAGGTTTGGGTTGTGAATTTATGCAGCATGGTAAGGCCATAGCCTATGCCTCTATACATCTTAAACCTCATAAGAGAAATTATCCTACTCGTGATCTTAAGTTAGTTGTCGTAGTCTTTGCCTTAAAGATTTGGAGGCATTATCTCTACAGAGTTCAAGTAGATATCTTTACAGATCACAAAAGTCTTCAGTATGTCTTTTCATAAAAAGATCTCAATCTTTATCAGAGAAGGTGGCTAGAGCTCTTGAAAGAATATAACATAAGTTTCCTCTATCATTTGGGCAAGGCCAACATAGTGTCCAATCCTCCCAGTAGGTTATCCATGGATATTGTTTCTCATGTAGAGGATAGTAAGATAAAGTTAGCTTAAGAAGTCCATCAGCTTACCAGACTAGGTGTTCGCTTAGTTAATGCTTCAGAGGGTGGTGTATGTGTTTAGAGTAGTTCAGAATCATGTCTAGTTTCTGATGTAAAAGAAAAGCAAGATAGAGATCCCAGCCTTGTCAAGTTAAAAGAGTCAGTTCTGGATCAGAAAGTAGAGGTTTTATCTTAAGGGGGAGATGGTGTTTTGTGTTGTTAGGGTCGTCTCTGTGTTCCAGGTGTAGACAACTTAAGGCAGCGAATTCTCGTAAAAGTGCATGGTGCGCACTACTCTATTCATCAAGATGCCACAAAGATGTACCGTGACTTACAGGAAATCTATTGGTTGATTGGGATGAAGATAGACATTGCAGAGTTTGTGGCTAAGTTCTCTACATGTCAGCAAGTTAAGATAGAGCATCAGAAGCCTAGTGGGTCCATGCAGGAGTTCAATATTCCTACTTGGAAGTGGGAAGTTGTGAACGTGGACTTCATGATAGGCTTGCCTCTAACTCATCATCAGCATGATTCAGTCTGGGTCATTGGAGACAGAATAACCAAATCAGCTTATTTCCTTCCAGTTCATACCTCTTATTCAGTCCAGGATTATGCGAAACTCTATATAAAGGAGTTGGTTAGATTTCATGGTGTTTCATTGTCCATTATCTCAGATAGAGGTACCTAGTTTACCTCTTATTTCTGGAAAGCATTCCAAAAGGGTCTCGGTACCCAAGTTCATCTTAGTAGTGCTTTCCATCCTAAGAAAGATGGTCAAGTAGAAAGGACCATTGAGACTTTAGAATATATGCTAAGGGCGTGTTCAATTGATTTCAAGGGAATTTGGGATGACCACTTGCCTTTGATTGAGTTTGCATACAACAACAACTACCATTCCAGTATTCAGATGGCTTAATTAGAAGCTTTCTATGGTAGGAGATGTAGATCTCCAATTGGTTGGTGATTGTGTCTATCTAAATATCTCTCCCATGAAGGGAGTAAAGACATTCGGCAAGAAGGGAAAGCTCAGTCCCCAATATGTCAGTCCCTTCAAGAATCTTAGTCGTTTTGGTAAGGTAGCTTATGAGCTCGAATTGACCTCAGATCTACCCTTAGTTCATCCAGCCTTCCATGTTTCTTTGCTCAAAAATTATATAGGTGACCCACCAGTTGTAGTCCCTATTCAGAGCATTGATGTTCATAACAGTCTCTCTTATGAAGAGATTTTAATTGAAATCTTTGATTGTCAAACTCATAGATTGAGGAAGAAAGAAGTCCCTCTAGTTAAAGTTGTTTGGCGAAATCAGTCCATCGAGGGAGCTACTTGGAAGCAGAATTAGACATGCGTACCAAGTATCCTCACCTCTTCTCTACCAACTCAGATCAAGCTCAAGGTAAAAGTTCTCCTTAAGCTTACTCGGTTTCATGATAAGTGTTAATCACGAACTTGGTATTCCGTTTCATGTTCATGTTCCCAGTATAAAATTTGTATCAAGTACCATTGCATATTCAGTCAACAGTTATATAATTATGCATCATAAATGTATTGTCATTATGAGAAACTTAGTTCCTCGGAACATTTAGTCATGCATTCATGAATCAGTTACACATGTATCATATATGCATGTTCAGTATGTTATGTTCATCTTGTTAGTCATGAGATCATGTTCCAGTTATTCATGTTTTGCTTATTGTTTCCCCTCTAAGTCAGTCTCATTCAAGGATGAATGTTCTCAAGGAGGAGATATTGTAATACCCTGAAGATTTCTAGCAAATTTCATCCCAAGAATGCCTAGTATTAGCTTCTAAAGTGAATAATTATTATTCCATGATGAATTTTCAAGATTTTCACTTTTTTCATATAGATATTTCAATAAGCTTCCCATTGATATATGATTCGCTTAAATCCGATAACCAGGTAAAAAGTGATGACTGTTTCAGGTTTCCATCGTAAAACAACACCATATTAGTCAGTGGCGCACTACGCAACAAAAGGAAATGGCATTTTGCAATTTGCAGTTAGTGTCCACGATTATGGTGCATCACACCGACACTGAAATTCAGAATTATCCTTTTTCCAGTGTCTCAGTGCGATGGCTCCGCATCACGCCATCCGTTAATTTACCGATTTTCAATTTCTTATGAAACGGTGCGATAATGTCATGTTACGCCAGGGGCACATTTCAGGAAAATTTTACTAAAATTAAATGACGCGTCCATATGGGTTGATTTGTATCGGTATAGATTCATGAAACCCAAGGACTAAACCCTTGAATTATTAAATTGGAATTGAATCATGACAATTAATTGTTGTATGATGTTGTTTATGCATTCTATGCCTACTATGTGTTTGGTTGAATGCCCAGATGAATGGAAAGTGTCTAATTAGCATGATATCATGAAATCCCCATGTACGTACAAACTTATCCCTATCATATGTTTGATGAAATGCTTTAATAAATATATTATGATGATTATTATGTATTCAAGTAAGTCATGCTTTATCAGTTTCCTTCCATCGAGTCTTGGGGGTACTTCTATCCAAAATATTAGCTGTGTACCTAGAGCCACGTCATGTTTTCACAATAATCTCAGTCAAGCAATGAATCTTTAGACTTAATATAGCCTTATGACTCAGGAAAAATCTCCATGATCTCATGAATCAGTTAGTTGTGAGATATCAGTAGTATTCCGTTAGTAGACGAAATTTAGTAACTCAGCTCATGTTCAGTTCAATAAATCATGTTCAGTGTCCATTCAGATAGTAGTAGGAATTAGCACCGAGTTAACCCAATGATGGGGACACACACTATAATATTAGGTTATGATCCTTAAAAGTCATCCATGCATTCTAGAACTATATAGCTAATACGCCCAAATTACACCTCTCTTACGAGAGAGTAAGTGGTCGTTGTCAAATATATAACCCAACTAGGTTGGGGTCGAATCCCACAAGGAATATGGTGCTAATTAAGTTGTATGCAGATTAGTTGACTTTTAATCATTTGATTCCATAAAATATATAGGGGGATTTGATTCAGTTCAAAAATTAATGGTTTCAATTTAAAAAGATAAAATATGTGTAGTAGTGTTCAAATTTAGAGAAATAGCAAGCTAGGGTTATGTCCACCTTATAGTTTCAATACTTTCTTACTATAGGCATTATGAATTCATACATGCATCGTGTTTACAGAGAAACGTATTGTATTTAATAACAAAATCGTAGTGTTTCTCAACCATCAAGGACTAATTTACTTTAGTTCTCTCGAATCAAAAGCGTTTACCAAAAACAATACAAATTCTCCAAGTAGTTAATCCTGCTAAGGCATTAACTTATGAAATAGGGGTTGTTAATCCTATTTTCTTGTTACTACTCTCTTTTTCGAACAACAACCTTTCTTTCGAACAAGTTACGTTTTAAGGCTTACCCTCTATGTTTGTAACCAAGAGAATTCAAGATAAGCGAAGAGATTATGATATAAACAAGTATATGCATAATGAATTCGAAACCTAAAGTAATAGATTGTATGCTACAAGGCTTCCATAACCCTAAATAATAAACTTAGCTACTCATAAATAAAATGAAAATCACAATAGAAATATTTATCATACCAAAAACTAGAAGACGATCTTGGTATGCGAATATTGAGAGCAAGAGAAAAAAAAAATTTTCTCTCTCTCTCAAGCTAAGTCGCCCTTCTCTTCTCTCTCCAAAAAAATACAGAATAATTGAATAACCAATAAAAATTCAACATTAAGCCTTTCAATAAACTTTTCTCTCATAATTTCCTTCTAGGTCCTTAAACTAATTATAAATGAAAAACTGGTCCTCAACATAGTTTCTAGGCACCACATTTGGTCCAGATTGTAGTTTCTAGGTGCCACATTTGGTCTAGGTTTCTACTCTCTCTTGTTTCATATGCCATCCGCATTCCATAGTCCGATAATGTCTTCATCTACCTCATCAATGCCTGAAATCATGCGAATCACATCGGTTAGCTTAATTAAATAGTAGTAGAGTAAAAACATAAGAAACTAGGCACTTTGTTCTCTAAACATAACTAAAATATGGATAAATTATGGTGCTTAGGCGTATAAATACACCCAAGATGTGTAGCTAGCATCGGTTAACACATCAACACTATCCGATGAGGGTTGATGAGGTAGATAAGCACTGTCAGATAAGGGCTCCACCATTCTCTTTTAGGGACACTATCAGATAAGGGTGACCCACAGCTTATCCTTACTAGCGGTGCGGTATTGACACCTTTCCAATTGGGGTTACAGATTGGACCCCAACTCAGCCATAATGGCGTATCAGGGGCATGTCGATTAAATACTAACTCCCACATTTTTATTACCAGTCATAGTAAAAGAACTCAGATAATTCTTTAGAATCACGACTGTCAGATATAGTTGACTCAGATCCAGTAAGGAACTCAGATAGTTTCATCAGATTCACGACTATCAGATATAGTCACACATGTTATCAGTTACATTCAGATACAACTATTTATGCTATGAGTTATATCAGTTATTATTATGTCCTGTCATCAGTATTCAGATTCAGTAATCATAATATCACAGTGTCTGTTACAGTTACGTATTTATGCATGCATTCTTGCATTCATGTTAGATAGTCAGCTAGCATTATTTATCCATGTTAACCCTTGCATTAGCCTACCTTACATGCATACTCAGTATATTCCATTGTACTGATGTATTTGTGCTATGGTTCTTTCTTTTTATGTTACACCATAGGTTCAGAGACAGGAGTTCCAAATCAGCAGTAGATTCCAGTCTCAGCAGTTAGAATAGAATTGAGTCCTCATCCTTTGAGGAGATGATTATTTCTCCACTATTTCATTGATTAGTTATTAGTTGGAGTTAGTTGGGGTTATGTCCCATCAACTCCTTATTCAGATTAATCAGATAGTAGAGGCTTTCAAACTAGATGCAGATTATTATGTTTCATACTTCAGTGTTTACAATTTTGTTTTTTTACTACCCCATAGATTTTATCTTAGCTATGTTATGTTCTGTATTGAACCTTATAGACTTTCAGTGTATGTTTCTACATTATTCGGTATTTTATGCAGTATACAGCTGCAGATATGAGTCATGGGTTAGCTTATGGTCCTTCGAGGTCATGAGCACCATGTAGCATTTCAGTTCAGCAAATCGGGGTGTTACACCTTTTGAGTACAACTTTCTAGTCCTTTGAGGGACCTTGTGATGGGTTTAATTTTAGATTCTGTTTGTAGGCCTTGCGAGGCCTTTCTTGACTTGAAATTTGACCTAAAACTTACTATAAAAATATGGATCTTATTTTACTCCTAATGATGTGCTGATTACCATTTTGATCATGTAATGGTATTTTAGGATCATGGAGTAAAGATGGATGATTTATGGATGATCTAAGGGTTATAGTTTGACATCGAGGTAAGCTTTTATCTATTCTTCTTCTTGAGATGGTATTTATGTATGTTTTATGTTAGATAGCGATGTTAGGATTTTATTATAGGTAGGAAACCTTGAGTTACCCTAAATTTTGAGTTTTAGGGCTAGAAAGGTATTTGACCCTTAAGTTTAAATACTTATTATACCTCCATAATCCTATAACCTTCTTTATAGAGAGAGCTAATTCCCAGTATAAATATGATATTATGCTTAATATGGGATGGTATTTAGGTATCAAAAGTGTGATTGGTATGATTAGTCTTATTTGGACAACTTAAGATACCTTGAAACTATAACTTAAGTGAATTTGACTTAGTTGCTCATGTTCTGGGTGGAATTGTTATCTTAGGGATAATCATGGCATATTTTACTGCTAAATTTAATATAGATACCTTATCCTAGCTTGGGGTAGAAGCTTGTCTAAAATGGATTTTAGGATTTAGAAATGATCCCCTCTAGCTCAATTTAGGCCAAGACTTGTGTTGGCTTTAAAGCCTTATATTAATATGGCAGCCTGTTAGACATAGGTGAGACTAATAAACCGGTAGTATAAGGTTGATATATGACTTGGTGGGTTGTAATGATTTTACCTTAATAATGATGTTACAGTTATTTCGGATATAATGTTGGACCCAAGGCCGTGATTATGATATTGTTGGGTTCTGGGAAGTATTTTATCTTTGAAAAGGACATGGTCATAGTTTATAGACATATTGATGCTTGTAATCATATTTTCTAAATGCTAGTGATGGAATGCATAGACTCAATACAGTCATGATAACTTAGATGGTAAATGGTACGATTCCATCTATAATATAGTTCTATTACTCTTTTTCCTAATAATTGATTTTTCCCACTTTTCACCTTTAAATGGATTTCTTCATAATAGGAATCGTGTCATCTTAATGAGTAACTTTTGAGCCTTTGACACTAAAAATGATAATTTATAGATTTGACCAAGATAAATTCCAATCCATAATTTTTTCTACTACTATTTACCCCGATCGTGAGAGACTATAACCTTTTCTACACTTTTATCACAATTTAGTCCTTGATTTTACACTAAGTAATAGATTTACCAACTTATACTCTGTAAGCCATGGTCTTATTCAGGTATCTTATATGTATATATATATATATGTAAGTATATATATATATATATATCTGGTAATGGACAGAGTAGATTAATGATGATATTGATGTATGAGTTCTCTTTCAAGTCTGGTGATTGATGATATTGATTATATGAGTTCCTTTCATGTCCGGCGATTGATGATATTAATGAAATGAGTTCTAGTTCAAGTCTAATAATGGATGATAAAATAGTGGTTATGGTATTATAGGTTCTCCTTGCATTCATTGATGCATGTCCATTATCTATCTCCAATATGCACCTATATCTATAAGCCTTATAGTGGGTTTCATAGGTATAGGTGAAGAGTATGGTTTGTGTTGTATTATATGCTGGACCTTTCAGGTCTATGAAAATGTAGGTTTATTAAAGGCTCGGTTAGGTATTATTTGTCTAAACTAGCTGGTTATATTATTTTAGTTATTATGATTAGTTCATGGCAGGTTGATTATTGGAATGGTCATGAGATTTAAGGTATGATTCTAATTCTTTTACCAAATCATTATGTTATTACATATGATTATTCCTTGTTAGGCATTATGGCTTGAGACCCTGATATTCTAATTCTTTTCTTTACTGTTGCTTTATTATGTTAATTATCTAATGTTGGACGTATGGATTAGAGATACTTATTATATTAGCAATAGTTCCTACTATGACTATGAGGATTTGAGATGCTAGTGTGCTTACTCAGTTTTACCATTGAGTTAGCCATATTATGTATATTTATCTATTGATAGTAGTTATGATATTATCATATATCTCTCCCTTCTTTTATTTATTTGTATTGTAGATCAATTCTTTGGTCTTGTATACTATGATACATATTTTTCTTTTGCTTTTTATTCATATATTAGCCAGGGGTATATGGTATAGTGCTAGGGTCTCAGAGTATGATTAGGATAAGTTAACCTATCCTTATTGTTCCATTAGATTATTATGTTAGTTTCTTGGATATAAATAGAATAGTTATCCTCATGGTCTCCTTAGTTTTATTATGTAGTTTTTCTATATTTGGGTGTAGTTTACATTCCTTCTTGCTTGATATTTATGTTTCTATTATCTTTAGAGTTCATTCAACAGTTTCCTACTGAGTACCACGTGTTGGTACACATACTACAGTTCTATAACCTATAGGTCATAGCACAGGTTCCTATCATTGTTTTATGAGTTGTGATGAGTAGCTATTATTCAAAGAAATTGGGTGAACTCTTGATGTTCAAAGTATTACTATTTCCCTCTTATTTACTAAGCTAGTCTCTATGTTATATTTAAAGATTGGTTGTATTGGTATTTAATTTTGTACTTCATTTGTAAGTCCTATTACATTAAAAGCTTTTGTACTGATTCCAGCAGGTTTTGGGACCATCTTATGTATCTTCATCTTTTATTTCTTTTATTCCATATCTTTTTCTATTTCTCTTGGCAGTATTTCTCTTGGCATTCTAAAACTAGTTGTTTTGGCCTATGGGTTGGATTGCCTCCTAGTGGGCTCTAATAGGCGCTATCATGACCTGAGAAATTAGGTCATGAGAAATTAGTATCAAAGACTATATTTACTACTGTGTTGGTGCAAGTGGTTAGTGTCTAGTTGAGACATACGGATCGGTGTAGAGATATTTGTAACCTATTTTTTGAAGGAAATAATGCATTCTTACAAAATTTTATTCTTGACTCCTTATTATTTGTCCATATTCATATAAAATATATATGTTCTTTTGAATCAATTCTATACTAGATGGAAAATGCGAGGTTTTTGATAGATTCATATGGGACTTCAACACACATTTTTAGAGCTTCAGTATAGCATCGAGCCAAGAAGGCAGGGATTAATGTCAAAGATCTTCACCGTCAGTCTAATGATTTGGTGCAAACCTAGGTTTTGATAGAATTTAAGACCATTTCATCCTTTCAAGATTCAGCATTGTGGATCCTAAGTCTTTTCATGGATAACTCACTACTAGGGATAAAATTTAGTTCATTAAGCAAACCTCAGTCCTAAGGATATAGTTGGGTTTATTAGTGTTCATTAGGTTTTCTTATTGGTTTGATAATATGAAATTGAATTTCTTGAGTGGTACAAGCATATTTTTATGCTATATTCTTCTGAGCATAATATGGTGTGTTGATTTACTTAAATAGTACTACTTCCACTTGATTTAGAGTCATATCATTTAATAGCAGTTGGGTCTTCTTTTTCTTAGGCTGTTGACCAAAAAGGGTTATAGAAATAACATGTATTGGGACTTATAGAGGTGGAGGCAAGAAGCTATCTTATCTAATACATTGGTATTGGTATTTCATCTGGGAGTAAGGATCCTCCCGATGGAGGTAAGCTTCACTAACAGCCTATATATTCTTCAAAGGTAGTGTTTCAATCTTTAGGTAGGTCTCATATTAGTTGTGGTGATCACAGAAGGTAGAGTTCTCATCGGACCTTACAGAGTTTTTGGTATGGGTCTTCAGGCCATGCCATCCATTTTGGGTTAGGAATGGTAGTATCTTGGATTATTCTAGGAGCTTGTTTTTGTTGAAGAGATATGAGACATTCATCTAAAGAGAGCTCCAAACATGAGTTGGTTGTTCAGACAGAGTTAGCATATATTTCTCTCTAGCCTAGAGTTCTTGAGGTGTGTTACAATTGAAGAAAGCATGGTTATTTAGTAGGGATTGCCCATGGAATTAGTTGGGTCGCCTATTGGATCAGCTCGTATTTTTCTCTAGGTTAGGGCTTCAGGGTTTGTTACGATTGCAAAGATATCAGTCACTCATCTAGAGAGTGTACCCTATATAGGATTATTTGTTATCCAACTCATTTAGATCAGTCTTGCAGTTTTGTGGCACTATTTGTTAGAGATAGTTCTCTTAGCGCCTTAGCAGATGATTCAGTCGGTTAGTCCAAGTTTGAACCTATTCAAATTTATTCTCCCTTGGACTCATCAAGTATATGACTTTGTGTTTCCCCATTATAGATGTGCCTTTATTTCCTGCCATTACCTTTTTTATTTGAGTATGCTAGAGTTCTCATACCCAATAATGATTGTATACCTTTGTAGGTTTATATTTTTTATTATGTACCTTCATATCAAATTCATGATTATATGACCACCCCCAAAGATTTTCTCTTTTAGTAGTGGATGGATTGGATCAGTATTAATACTTTTCCCTTATGAGTGTAGCATTTAGGTTCGAGTCCCATTTACCTTAGGATATTAGCCTTCTAACGACCTTATAAATGTACTTATTATTGATTTTATTTTTGAGTACCACCTATATTTTATACTTATGTTTGTATTACTGTTGCCATTATTGTCAGTATGTGATGTTAATTGATCCTCACTAGGTACATGGTTGGACTATTAGTATCTAGTTAGAATTCCATTTCTCATAATTCTTATTCATTGACTGGGGCATCTAGCTTGGTTGGATGTTTTCTATTTTATAGAGATGTAAGGTTGGTTATTTTCCTCTTTTGTTAGAGTATGCTAGACTAGTTGTTGAATGGATTATGGTATTAAAGGTAATTTGACCTTCCGTGGTTCTATTACATTTCTAGAGTTAGTAATTTAGTAATATTGCGCATTCTTAAGATTGGGATTCTTTGACTTAGCTCCTGGGTTGCGAAGGTTTTTACTTTGTCAATCCCTCTTTATCTAGCCTATCTTTGAGGTTAACTAATTTGGGGACCATTTTTTTGATTTGGCTAGTTCATCCCTTGATAGTGGTTCTGATATTGATATTGAGAAGTCTTTGATTTGGTTGTTTGCATTTCTAGCTGGTGTTTTATCATCTGTTATGATTTTGTTCTTTAGCTATGTTTCAATTGTGATGTTTTGATTTTGGCTCGGCATGATTAGGTTAGGATATATTAGACTCGGATAGTAACGTTGATTTGAATATTTGTCCTTAGTTCAGGTTTGTTAGCTTATTTCTATATTTGATGCCTTGGAATGGCAAATTGGAGGTTATGGTAGTTTTGGAGTATGTCTGCTTACCCATCTACAAGTTTTGTTTGGGTAGTTGAGATCAAGCGGTTAAGCCTTGGTTACGAGAATTTAGTTTGGAGTCGTAGAGATTAGGGGCAACCTTTATTTTTAGGTTTGTCATAGTTGGGGTTTTATCTCTAGGCTGGTTAAGCCTACTTTATAGTCACCTATCCAGTATTCATTAGTTTAGGCAGATTATGGTTAATAGGTTTTTGAATGATTGTCCGATTGGCACAGTATTGGTTTCTTTGGCTTTGACCTTGAGTTTTAGCTTTCACTGGGATTTTAGATGATTTACTTAGCGAGAGTAGGATACTTGAGTTGGATTCCACATGGATTTTATAATACCCCATACTTTTCCTAGATAATTTCATCTCAATCATTTGTAGTAATAGATTGTAAATTGAATTATGGTTATTCCATAAGGAATTTTCAAGATTTTCACTTTTTATCATGTGGGAAATTCAATAAGCTTTCTATCGATATAAGATTCGCCTAAATCTGATAAGCGGGTCAGAAGTTACTACTATTTCAAGTTTCCATCGTAAAATAGCACCATATTAGTCAATGGCGCATCGCGCTACAAGGGGGGATAGCATTTGGCCAATTCCAGTAAGGGTCCGTGATTATGGCGCGTCGCGTTAGGGCCCAAATTCAGATTGTACTTTTCCAGTGTCTTAGCATGATTTCCTCCACATCGTGCCAAATTTCTAGGTCGTAAAAGAAGGGGCAATGTGATGGCTCTGTGTCGTGCCATCCTCAGTTTCCCTATTGTCAAATTCCAGTGACACGGCACAAAGGCACCGCATCGTGCCAGGGTTTCAATTTGGGAAATTTTTATTAAAATTACAAGATGCGTCCAGCGTTAAAAGGGTCAATTTCCCGCCCTTATTTAAGCTCTTTAAAATGTGATTCAGCTATTTTTCTCCCATAATACACTCTCTTCTGTCAAAACCCTCTCAAGAACAACCTAGGTCTTTTCACAAAACATTCAGAATCAAGAATTTCCTTCGTCTATCTTCATGAAATCATGAACTAAGGTATACGTAGTGTTCATTCATGGACTCCTTTCATCCATGAAGCCCAAGAATCTCTTTTCTAAGTTTAAGTTTATGGATCTCTTTATGAATTTCATGTTGGGTTTGTTTTGTTTATGTTGAGAATGATCAATTGAATTCAAATCCATGTTGGGTGATCATTTTTTTGCGGAATTGATTTGTATAGATGTATATTAATGTGAACCTATGAATAAACCCTAGTTGGTAAAATTAGAGATGAATCATGATGATAAATTGTTGTATAATGTTGTCGACATGTGCTATGCCTACCATATGTTTGATTAAATGCCTAGATGAAGGAACAATGCCCAACTAGTCTGATATCATGAAATCCCCATGTATGTACAAGTTATGCCTACCACATGTTTTGATGGAATGCTTCTATAAATGTATTATGGATTATGATGTTAGTTATATGTTCCACTAAGTAATGCTTGGTCAATTTTCCTTCCATTTAGTCCTGGGGGTACTTGTACTAGAAATATTAGTTGTGTGGCTAGAGCCATGTCATGTTTCCATGATACCCTCAGTCAAGCTATGAATCCTGAGACTTCAGACAGTTATATGACTCAGGAACTCTCCATGATCTCATGAATTCAATCAATTATCAGATATCAGTAATATTTCGCCAGTCAACGGAATCCAGTAACTCAGGCCTTGTTCAGTTCAGTAAATTTGTTCAATGTTTATTTAGATGGGAGTAGAAACTAGCACCGAGTGAACCCAAAGATGGGAACTCACCTGTTATATGAGGGTGTGATTCTTTAAAGCAATTCTTGCATTCTAGAACTATGTAGCCAGCATAGGTTGAGACATGTAGATGAGGTGGCTTAGCCTTCAATATGAGGGTTCCCACCGTTTTCACTAGAGTTACCTATTATATTAGGGTCACTCATATATTTTCCTTACCAGTGGCACGATATTGACACCCTTCCAATCAGGGCATAGATTGGACCCCAATTCAGCTATAATGTATCATTTAGGGCATGTCGGTTAAATGACTACCTTCCACAGTTTCGGTATCAGTCTCAGTAAAACAACTCAGATGGTTCTTTAGAATTTAGGACTGTCAGATACAGTCAACACAGATAGAGTATGGCACTCAGCTAGTTCCATTAGATTCTGGATTGTTAGATACAGTCACTCATGTCATCAGTTATTAGAATTCAGTCATTAGTCATGTTAGTCATCAGCATACTCATGATATCACGATTTTGAGATATAGTTACTATGTATGCATGCATGTATTCTCACGTTCATATTAGTCAGTTAGACAGTATTGTTCATGTATATAAACCCAATGCATTCATCCTACCTCACATACATGCCAGTACATTCATAGCAGTGATACATTTGCGCTATTGTGTCTTATACCCTAGGTTCAGAGACATGAGTTCTAGATCAGCAGTAGATTCCAGTTTCAGCAGTCAGAGTTAGAAGTGATCCCTCATCATTCAAGGACATGATTATTCCTTATTATCTCATTTATTAGTTTATTAATTGGAGTTAGTTGGGGTCATGTCCCATCAGCTCCTTACTCAGACAGTTCAGTCATTTAGAGGATTTCAAGACTATCATGTTTCAGACTTTAGTATTTTCAGTTTTGTTTTGGTTATTCTATTACCCTACACAGATGTTATATCATTCAGATTATTTTCAGTACTGAACTGTATGGCCTTTCAGTGCATGTTTCTGCATTATTCAGTATTTTAAGTAGTATACAGGTACAGATATCAGTCATGGGTTAGTTTGTGGTCCTTTGGGGTCATGAGCACCGTGTAGCATTCCGGATATGAGATTCGGGGCATTACAAACTTGGTATCAGAGCCTAAGGTTCAATAGTATCCTAGGAAGTATGAAGGCTGCATCTAGTAGAGTCTTGTACATGGGTGCGTTGTGCGCCACATTTATGTACCGGAGGCTATAAGATGTTTTAGGAACAGTTTCCCCTTATTTAGTATTAATGTCGTGCCAGTGAGCATAATATCAAGTCAATCTCTCAGTCTAATCCATTCTCCCTTCCTTCTATAAAATATGCCTCCTAAAAGAAGAAACGAAAATCAGTCAGCCCCTCAGCCCAAAGATCCTTTGGGCGATCATGTTTCTCATGCAAAGTTTAGGGCCACATTCACTACTCTTGCTTAGTCAGTTGTCGCTCAGAATGAATGGCCAGTAGTTATTCCAGCCAACCCAGTGGCCAATTCAGCTGCAGCCAGGATTCGGGACTTCACCTGAATGAATCCTCCATCCATTCTTAGGTCTATGATAGGTGAGGACCCTTAGGAATTCCTAGATCAGGTGCATAAGGTTACATACATAATGGGGGTTACATCTAGTAAGAGTATTGAGCTAGATGCATATCATATGCAGGATGTTGCTCACACTTGGTTCAAGCAGTGGAAGTCATAGAGGGCAGACGATGCAGGGACAGTAGAGTAGAAGGAGTTTTCTTTAGTGTTTCTTGATAGATTATTTCCCCTAGAGGTTAGAGAAGCTAATGTTCTAGAATTCATCAATCTCCCGCAGGGCAATATGATAGGGATAGAGTATTCTTTTAAGTTTACTCAATTAGGCAAATATGTCATTTATGTGGTTGCAAATGGCAGGGCAACGATGAGTAAGATTATTTCAGGGGTGAATGATAGAGTGGTTAATGAGTGTAGATCCACCATGTTGAATGGTGACATGACTTTAGCCTGTCTCATGACTCATGCTCAGCAGGTAGAGGAGCAGAAGATTAAGATTAGGGAGAAGCAAAATAAGAGAGTAAAAGCAAGTAGTTTCAACTTCGCTCAACCTAAGTCAGAAGAAGGAAACTACTCTCACATTCGTCCTTAGTCATCAGTTCCAGCTCCTTCTTCACCCAGTGATCCAATTCCTAAGTTCAGAGAGGGTAACAAAGACAGCGTGCCAGGCTCTAAGTCCCAGGAAAGTGTTAGCAATGCCTGCACTTATCCTCTTTGCAATACTTTTGGCAAGCACCATCAGGGTATTTCAAGAGTTGGCAGTGTTATTTGTTTATGATAAGGCAAGCCATGCCACAAAGTCAGAGACTACGCTCAGCCAGGTCCTCAAGATTAATAGAATCGCTCCTCATCTCATTCGGTTACCCAAATAAGTAGGGTGCCACCTCTAGTTCTACTAGTGGGAAACGCCCAAAGTGTTTCTATGCTCTTTATTCTCAACAAGATCAAAATGTAGTTACTAGCACGTTACAGATCTTTCATGTGCATATTTACGCTTTGCTAGATCCAGGAGCTTCTTTTTCTTTTGTCACTCCTTGTATAGCAGAAGATTTCAGAGTCAGTCCCAAAATTCTAGCAAAGCCCTTTTCAGTCTCTACCCCAGTGGGTAAAACCCTCATAACTTGGCGAATATACAGGAACTGCCCAGTTATGATATTTTTGAAAGTTACTTCAACAGACTTAGTTGAATTAGAGATGACTAATTTTTATGTCATTATTGGCATGGATTGGCTTCATTCCTGCTATTCCACAGTCGACTGAAGAAACAGAATAGTCCAGTTTAAGTTTTTGAATGAACCCATCCTAGAGTGGAAGGGTAGGGTATCCATTTTCAGAGGTCATCTTTTTTCCTACCTTCGGGCACAAAAAGTGATATCTAAAAGATGTGTCTATCATTTTGTTTGAGTTAATGACACTATTTTTGAAATTCCCAGCCTTGAATCAGTTCTAGTTTTAGGTGAATATTCAGATATCTTTCTCGAAGATCTTCCTAGAATTCCTCCTGATAAGGAAATAGACTTTGGTATTGATCTTCTTCCAGATACTAAGCCTATCTCTATTCCATCATACAGAATGGCAACCATAGAACTCATAGAACTGCAATAACAATTGAAGTATCTCTTATATAAGGGATTCATCAGGCGTAGCATTTCCCCATGAGGCGCTCCAGTATTATTCGTGGGCAAGAAAGACGGTTCTCTTAGGATGCGTGTAGACTACCACCAACTCAATAAGGTCACGATCAAGAACAAGTATCCTTTTCCCAAAATCGATGACTTGTTTGACGAACTTTAGGGTGCTAGTTATTTCTCTAATATAGACCTCAATATGGCTATCATCAGCTCAAATTTAAAGAAAATGAAATTCCAAAAATATCTTTCCATACATGGTATGGTCTCTTTGAATTCCTAGTCATGTCATTTGGTATTACCAATGCCGCAGCCATTTTCATGGACTTGATGAACCGTGTGTTCAAGTAGTACTTGGATATATTCATCATTGTATTCATAGATGATATCCTGGTCTATTCTCGCAGTGTGCACGATCATGCAGATCATCTCTGAACAGTACTTCAGACTCTCAGAAATCATCAGTTACTTGCCAAATTCAGTAAGTACAAATTTTAGCTAAGGTCAATATCACTCCTTGGTTACATCATTTCTGGTGATGGCATTAGAGTACATCCTCAAAAGACTAAAGTAGTAAGAAAATGTCCTCGCCCTATCTCTCCATTAGATATTAGGAGTTTCTTGGATTTGGCTGGCTATTATAGACGGTTTATTGAGGGATTTTTTTCTATTGCATCCACTATATCTAGATTAACTCAGAAAAAAGTCAAGTTTTAGTGATCAGATCCTTGCGAGAAGAGTTTTAAGGAGTTGAAGACTCGACTCACCTTAGCTCCAGTCTTAGATCCCCCATATAGTTCAGATGGGTTCTTAGTGTATTGTGATACATCTAGAGTGGGTATAGGTTGTGTCCACATGATGTATGGTAAGGTCATAGCCTACGCCTCCAGACAACTTAAACCCCATGAGAGGAATTATCCTACACATGATCTTGATTTAACAGTCGTAGTCTTTGCCTTGAAGATTTGGAGGCATTATCTCTATAGAGTTCATATAGATGTCTTCACAGATCATAAAAGTCTTCAGTATGTCTTTTCTCAGAAAGATTTCAATATTCATAAGAGAAGGTGGTTAGAGCTCTTGAAAGATTATGACATGAGTGTCCTTTATCATTTGGGCAAGGCCAACGTAGTGGTCGACGCTCTCAATAGACAATCCATGGAGAAGTTATCTCAGGAAGTCCATTAGTTTACCAGACTTGGCGTTCGCTTAGTCGATACAGACGAGGGTGATATATGGGTTTAGAGTAGTTCAGAATCATCTCTAGTTTTTAAGGTGAAAGAAAATCAATATAGTGATCCCATCTTTGTCAAGCTGACAGAGTCAGTTTGGGATCAGAAAATAGAGGTTTTATCCCAAACGGGAGAAGGTGTTTTGCATTGTCAGGTTCCTCTCTGTGTTCTACGTATAGATGACTTAAGACAGCAATTTCTTGCAGAAGAGCGTGGTGCGCGCTACTCTATTAATCCAGGGGCCATAAAGATATACAACGACTTGTGGGAAATCTATTGGTGGAGGTGATAAAAAGAGAAATTACAAAGTTTATGGCTAAATGCTCTACATGTCAGAAGGTTAAGATAGAGCAATAGAAGCCTAGTGGGTCTATGCAGGAGTTTAGTATTCCTACTTGGAAGTGGGAATTTGTGACAATGGACTACGTGAAAGGTTTTCCTCGAACTCATCATTAGCATGACTTAGTCTAGGTCATTATAGATAGAATAACCAAATCAGCTCTTTTCCTTCCAGTTCATACCTCTTATTCAGCCGAGGATTACATACAAACTCTATATCAAGGATTTGGTCAGATGGAATGGTGTTCCATTGTCCATTAACTCAGACAGAGGTACCCAGTTAACCTCTTATTTCTGGAAAACATTCCAAAAGTGTCATAGTACCCAAGTTTATCTAAGTACATCCTTTCATCCCCAGACAGATGGTCAAGCAGAAAGGACCATTCAGACGTTAAAAGATATGTTAAGGGCACGTGCAATCGATTTCAAGGAAAGTTGGGATGACCACTTACCTTTGATTGAGTTTGTATACAATAATAACTATCATTCCAGTATTCAGATGGCTCCATTTGAAGCTCTCTATGGTAGGTGAGTTAAATCTCTGATTGGTTGGTTCGAAGTTAGTAAGGCCTCAGTTATAGGGCCTGACTTAGTATTCGATGCCTTCGAAAAATTTCAATTGATTAGAGAAAGACTTTGGGATACTCACAGCCAACAGAAGTCTTATGCAGATATTCGTAGAAAAGATATCGAGTTCGAGATTGATAGCTATACCTATCTAAAGATATCTCCTATGAAAGAATTACAGCGGTTCTGCAAGAAAGGAAAACTCAGTCCCTAATATATTGGTCCTTTCATGATTCTCAGTAGATTCGGCAAGGTAGCTTATGAGCTCGAATTGCCTTCAGATCTAGCATTAGTTCATCCAGTCTTTCATGTCTCTTTGGTCAAAAATTGCATAGGTCACCCATAAGTTGTAGTCTCTATTTAGAGCATTGATGTTCAGAACACTCGATCTTATGAAGAGATTCTAGTTGAAATCTTAGACTTTTAGACTCATAGATTGAGGAACAAAGAAGTCCCTCTAGCTAAGGTTCTTTGATGAAATTAGTCCATCGAGGGAGTTACTTGGGAAGCAGAAGCAGACATGCGTACCAAGTATCCTCACCTCTTTTTCGCCAACTCAAATCAAGCTCAAGGTAACAGTTCTCCTTAAGCTTACTTAGTTTCAGGTTTGGTGTTCATCATAAACTTGGTATGCAGCTTCATGCTTATTTTCCCATTAGAAACTTGGTATCAAGTATGATTGCATATTCACTCATGCATGCATCTATCAGTTCGGTTATCTAATTATGCATCAGACATGCATTCTCATTGTGAGAAACTTAGTTCTTTAGAACACTCATTCATGTATTCATGAATCAGTTACACATGCATCAGATATGCATGTTTAGTATTATATGTTCATCTTGTCAGTCAGGTCAATCATGAGATCATGTTCCAGTTATTCAAGTTCATCATGTACGTTATTTATCTTTTTTCCCCTCTCAGTCAATATCATTGGAGGACGAATGTTCTCAAGAGAGAGATAATGTAATACCCCGTACTGTTCCTAGCTAATTTCATATAAAAAATGTCTAGTATTAGCTTCTAAATTGAATAATGGTTATTCTATGAGGAATTTTCAAGATTTTAACTTTTTTCATGTGGGAAATTCAATAAGATTTCCATCGATATAAGATTTGACCAAATCTGATAACCGGGACAGAAGTTATGAATACTTTAAGTTGCCGCCGTAAAGTAGCGCCATATTAGTCAGTGGTGCACCATGCCACAAAAGGTATGGCATTTGGCAATTTCCTGTAGGGGTCCGCAATTATGGCGCATCGCGCCAGGGCCCAAATTCAAAATTGTCCCTTTCCAATGTCTTAGTGTAATTTCCTCTACGTCACGCCAAAGTTCTAGGTCGCAAAAAAAGAGGAAACGTGATGGCTCCATGTCACACCATCCCTCAGTATCCCTATAGTCAAATTCCAGTAACACGGTGCGATGGCACCGCGTCGCGCCAAGGGTTCAATTCGGGAAATTTTTTATTGAAATTACATGATGGTCCAAGTTAAAATTGTTAATTTCCCACGTCTATTTAAGCCTTTTAACACGTGATTCAGCCACTTTTCACCAAAAATACACTCTCTTCTCTAAAAAAAACCTCTCAAGAACAACTTAGGGCTTTTCATAGAAGATTCATAATCAAGAATTTCTTCCGTCAATCTTCACGAAATCACGAACTAAGGTATGCATAGTGTTCATTCATTGACTCCTTTAGTTCATAAGGTCCAAGAATCTCTTTTCTAAGTTTAAGTTTATCAATTTCTTTATGAATTCCATGTTTTTTTTGTTTAGTTTATGTTAAGAATGATCAATTAAATTCAAATCCATGTTGGGTTATCAATTTTATGTGGAATTGATTTGTATAGATGTATATTCATATGAACCTATGAGTAAACCTTAGATAATGAAATTAGAGATAAATCATGATGATTAATTGTTGTATAGTGTTGTCTACATGTGCTATGCCTACCATGTGTTTAATTAAATGCCTAGATGAAAGAACAATGCCCTACTAGTATGATATCATGAAATCCTCATGTATGTACAAGTTAGGCCTACCACACGTTTTGATGGAATGCTTCTATAAATTTTTTATGGATAATGATGTTAGCTATATGTTCCAGTAAATTATGCTAGGTCAGTTTTCCTTCCATCGAGTCCTGAGGGTACTTGTACCTAAAATATTAATTGTGTGTATAGAGCCATGTCATGTTGCCATGATACTCTCAGTCAAGATATGAATCCTTAGACTTCAGATAGTCTTATCACTCAGGAACTCTCGATGATCTCATGAACTCAGTTAGTTGTCAGATATCAGTAATATTCCGTTAGTCAACGAAATTGAATAACTCAGTCCATATTTAGTTCAGTAAATTTGTTAAGTGTCTATTCAGATGGAAGCAGAAATTAGCACCGAGTGAATCGAAAGTTGGGGACTGTTATATGATGGTGTGATTCTTAGAAGCAATCTTTGCATTCCAAAACTTTGTAGCAAGCATATGTTGAGACATCATACCCTGCTAAATTAGGGTAGATGAGGTGGCTTAGCCTTCTATATGAGGGTTCCCACTGTTCTTACTAGAGTTACCTATTATATTAGGGTCTCACACATGTTGTCTTTACCAATGGCGCGGTATTGACACCCTTCAAATCAAGGCATAGATTGGACCCCAATTCAGCTATAATGCATCATTTTGGGCATGTCGGTTCAATGAATACCTCCCAAAGTCTCTATATCAGTCTCTGTAAAAGAACTCAAATAGTTTTTTAGAATTTCGATCAGTCAGCTATAGTTAACTCAAATATAGTACGGCACTCTGCTAGTTCGATCAGATTTAGGACTATCAGATATAGGCACTCATGTTATCAGTTATCGGAATTCATTCATTAGTCATGTTAGTCATCAGCATGCTCATGATATCTCAATTTTCAGAAATAGTAACTATTCATGCATGCATATATTATCTCATTCATATTTTTCAATTATACAGTATTCTCCATGCATATGAACCCCATGCATTCAGCCTACCTCATATGCATACCAGTACATTCAAAGCAGTGGCTTATTTATGCTATAGTGTCTTATATCATAGGTTCAGAGACACGAGCTCTATATCAGCAATAGATTCTAGTTTCTATAGTTAGAGTTAGAAGTGACCCCTCATCATTCGAGGACATAAATCCTAAAAGAATGCATTGGCCGATCCTTTCGAAATCAGTCAGCCTCTTAGCCCAAAAATCCTTTGGGCGATCATGTTTCTCATGCGGAGTTCATGTCCGCATTCACTACTCTTTCTTGGTCAGTTTCTGCTTAAAATAAACATCTAGTAGTGATTCCAACCAACCCAGTGGACAATTCAGCTACAGCTAGGATTCAGCACTTCACCCGAATGAATCCTCCATCCTTTCTTAGGTTTAAGATAAACGAGGACCCCCAGGAATTCCTTGATCAGATGTAGAAGGTTATAGACATAATGGGGGTTACGTCTAGTCAGAGTGCTGAGCTAGGTGCATATCAATTAGAGGAGGTTGCTCACACTTGGTTCAAGTAGTGGAAGTCAGAGAGGGCAGACGATGCAGGGGCACTTGAGTGGGAGGAGTTTGCTTCAGTGTTCCTTGATAGATTCTTTCCCCTAGATCTTAGATAAGCTAAGGTGTAAGAATTTATCAACCCCAGGCAGGGAAATATGACAATGAAAGATTATTCTCTTAAGTTTAGTCAATTAGCCAGATATGCCCTTCATGTGATTGCAGATAGCACGGCAAGGATCAGTAAGTTTGTTTCAAGGGTGAATGATAGTGTGGTTAATGAGTGTAGATCCGCCATGCTGAATAGAGGACATGACTTTTGCTAGGCTCATAACTCAGGCATAGCAGGTAGAGGAGCAGAATATTAAGAAGAGGGAGAAGCAGAATAAGAGAGCAAAGATAGGTAGTTTCAACTTCATTCAGCCTAAGTCAAAAGGAGAAAACCACTCTTAGATTCATCCTAAGTCATCAGTTCTAGCTCCTTTTTTAGCCAGTGCTCCATTTCCCAAGTTCAGAGAGGGTAACAAAGATAGAGTACCAGGCTCTAAGTCCTCTGGTAGTGTTAGCAATGCCCACACTTATTATCTTTTCCAGACTTGTGTCAAGCACCATCAGGGAATTTATAGAGCAGGCAGTGGCATTTGTTTCAGATGGGGTAAGCCAGGCCACAGAGTTAGAGGCTGTCCTCAGCCAGTTCCTCAGGGTCAGTAGAACTGCTCCTCAGCTCAGTCCAGTCTCCCAAATCAGTAGGGTGCCACCTCCAGTGCTATAAGTGGGCAATGCTCAAATTATTTTTATGCTCTCCAGTACTGATAGGATCAGGAAAATTCTCTTGTTGTAGTTACAGGTACGTTACAGATCTTTCATGTGGATGTTTAAGCTTTGTTAGATCCAAGATCTTCTTTGTCTTTTGTCACTTCTTATATAGCAGTCAATTTTAGAGTTAGTCCTAAAATTCTAGCTGAGCCCTTTTCAGTCTCTACCCCAGTGGGTAAAACCATCATAGCCCAGCGGGTATACAGGAACTGCCCGATTATGATATTTCAGAAAGTCTCTTCAGCAAACTTAGTCGAATTAAAGATAACTAATTTTGATGTCATTCTCGGCATGGATTGCCTTCATTCCTGCTTTGCCATAATTGACTGTAGAAATAAAATAGTCTAGTTTTAGTTTCTTAATAAACCCATCCTAGAGTGGAAGGGTAGTCTATCCACTTTCAGAGGTCAGCTTGTTTCCTTCCTTCGGGAATATAAAATAAATCTAAAGGATGTGTCTATCATCTTGTTTGAGTTATGGACACTTGTTCCAAAACACCCATCCTTGAATCAGTTCCAGTTGTAGGTGAATATTTAGATGTCTTGACCAAAGATCTTCCAGGAATTCCTCCCGAAAGGGAAATAGAATTCCCTATTGATCTTCATCAAGAGACTTAGACTATCTCTATTCCGTCATACAGAATGCCACCTGTATAACTCAGAGAACTGAAAGAACAATTGAAGGATTTCTTAGATAAAGGATTTATCAGGCCCAGCATTTCCCCATGAGGCGCTCCAGTATTATTCATGCACAAGAAAAATGGTACTCTTAAGATGTATTTAGACTACCATTAACTCAAAAAGGTCACGGTCAAGAACTAGTATCCTCTTCCCAGAATTGATAACATTTTTGACCAACTTTTGGGTGCCAGTTATTTCTCTAACATAGACCTCAGTTCCGGCTATCATCAGCTCAGAGTCAGAGAATGTGACATTCCAAAAATAGCTTTTCATACACGGGATGGTCACTTTGAATTCCTAGTCATGTCAGTTGGTCTTACCATTGCCCCAACCATTTTTATGGACTTGATGAACCGTGTGTTCAAGTAGTACTTGGACATGTTCATCATAGTCTTCATAGATGATATGTAGGTCTATTCCCACAGTCAGTAGGATCATGCAGACTATCTCAAAACAGTACTTTAGACTCTTAGAAATCATCAGTTATTTGCCAAATTCAGTAAGTGCAAATTCTGGTTAAGGTCAATAGCATTCCTTGGTCACATCATTTCCGATGATGGCATTAGAGTAGATCCTCAAAATACTAAAGCATTAAAAAACTGGCCTCGCCCTATCTCTCCATTAGATAATAGGAGTTTCTTGGGTTTGGTTGGCTATTACAGATGATTTGTTAAGGGATTTTCTTTTATTGCATCCTCTATTTCTAGATTGACTTAGAAGAAAGTCAAGTTTCAGTGATCAGATCTTTGCGAGAGGAGTTTTCAGGATTTGAAAACTTGACTCATATCAACTCCAGTCTTAGCTCCCCCTGATGGTTCAGATGGGTTCGTAATGTATTGTGATGTATCCAGAGTTGTGTCCTCATACAGCATGGTAAGGCCATATCCTAAGCCTCCAGATAGCTTAAACCCCATGAGAGTAATCATCCTACTCATGATTTTAAGTTTGCAGCCGTAGTCTTTGCCTTAAAGATTTGGAGGAATTATCTTTATGGAGTTTATGTAGATGTCTTCACAGATCATAAGAGTCTCCAGTATGTCATTTCTTAGAAAGATCTCAATCTTTATCAAAGAAGGTAGTTAGAGTACTTTAAATATTATGACCTGAGCATCTTTTATCATTCAGGCAAGGCCAACGTAGTGGTCGATGCTCTCAGTAGATTATCCATGGGTAGTATTCCTCATGTTGAGGACAGTAAGAAGAAGTTAGCTTAGGAAGTCCGTTAGTTTTCCAAACTAAGTGTTCGCTTAGTCAGTGTAGATGAGGGTTATATATGGGTTCAGAGTAGTTCAAAATCATCTCTAGTTTTTGGGATAAAAGAAATGCAAGATAGAGATCCCAGCCTTGTCAGGTTTAAAGAGTCAGTTCAGGATCAGAAAATAGAGGTTTTCTCCCCAAGGGGAGATAGTGTTTTGCATTGTCAGGGTCGTCTCTGTGTTCTAGGTATAGATGACTTTAAGCAGCGAATTCTTGCATAAGCGTAAGGTGCGCACTACTTTATTCATCCAGGGGCTACAAAAATGTACTGGGACTTGCGAGAAATCTATTGGTGGAGTGGAATGAAGAGAGACATTACAAAGTTTGTGGCTTAGTTCTTTACATGTCAGCAGTTTAAGATAGAGCATCAGAAGACTAGTGAGTCCATGTAGGAGTTCAGTATTCCTACTTTGAAGTGGGAAGTTCTGAAAATGGACTTCATGATGGGTTTGCCTCAAACTCGTCATCAACATGATTCAGTCCGGATCATTGTAGATAGAATGACCAAATTATCTCATTTCCTTCTACTTCATACCTCTTATTTAGTTGAGGATTATGCCAAACTATACATGAAGGAGTTGGTCAGATGGCACGGTATTCCATTGTCTATTATCTCAGACAGAGGCACCCAGTTCACCCCTCATTTTTGGAAGGCATTCCAAAAGGTTTTTGGTATCCAAATTCATCTTAGTACATCCTTTCATCCCTAGACAGATGGTCAAGCAGAAAGGACTATTCAGATATTAGAAGATATGCTAAGGGTTTGTACAATCGATTTTATGGTAAGTTGGGATGACCACTTACCTTTGATTGAGTTTACATACAACAACAGCTATTATTCCAGTATTCAGATAGCTCCATTCAAAGCTCTCTATAATAGGAGAGGTTGATCTCCAATTGGTTAGTTCAAAGTTAGTGAAGCTTCAGTTATAGGGCCTGACTTAGAATTTAATGCCTTAGGAAAAATCCAGTTGATTAGAGAAAGACTCCGGGCTACTCAAAGCCGATAGAAGTCTTTTGTAGATATTTGTATAAAAGATCTTGAGTTCGAGATTTGTAAATATATCTATCTAAAGATATCTCCCATGAATGGAGTGAAGCGGTTTGGCAAGAAAGGGAAAATCATTCCCTGATATATCGATCCCTTCAACATTCTCAGTCGATTAGGTGAGGTAGCTTATGAGCTCGAATTGCCTTCAGATCTAGCCTAAATTCATCCAGTCTTTCATGTCTCTTTTCTCAAGGAGTGCATAGGTGAACCATCAGTTTTAGTCCCTATTTAGAGCATTGATGTTCAGAAAAAACTCTCTTATAAAGAGTTTTCAGTCAAAATCTTAGACTATCAAACTCATAGATTAAGGAACAAAGATGTCCCTCTAGTTAAGTTTGTTTAGTGAAATCAGTCCGTTGAGCTAGCTACTTAGGAAGCAGTAGACATACGTCCAAAGTATCCTCACCTTTTCTTTACCAATTTAGATCAAGATCAAGGTAACAGTTCTCCTTAAGCTTACTCAGTTTCATGTTTAGTGTTCATCACAAACTTGGTATGCAGCTTCATGCTCATGTTTCCAAATGAAACTTGGTATCAAGTACCATTACATATTCAGTCATGCACGCATGTATCAGTTCATTTATGTAATTATACATCAAAAGTGCATTCTCATTGTGAGAAACTTGGTTCTTCACAACACTCAGTCATTCATTCATGAATCAGTTACACATGCATCAGATATGCATGTTCAGTATTATATGTTCAGCTTATTAGTCATGTCAGTCATGAGATCATGTTCCAGTTATTCATGTGCATCATGTATGTCAGTCTCATTCAAGGATGAATGTTCTCAAGGGGGAGATATTATAATACACCGTACTTTTTATAGCTAATTTAATCTCAAGAATGTCTAGCATTAGCTACTAAATAGAATGATCGTTATTCCATGAGGAATTTTCAAGATTTTAACTTTTTTGTCATGTGGGAAAATCAATAAGCTTTCCATCGATATAAGATTCTCCCAAATCCAATAATAGGTCAAAAGTTATGACTATTTTAAGTTCCCATCGTAAAACAATGCCATATTAGTCTGTGGCGCACTGCACCACAAGAGGAAATGGCATTTGAAAAATTCCAGTAGGGTTCTGCAATTATGGTGCGTCGCACCAGGGATAAATTTAGAATTTTCCTTTTCCAGTGTCTCAGTGTGATTTCCTCTGCGTCGCGCAAAAGTTCCAGGTCGCAAAAGAAGGGGCAACCGAAGGTACTGCATCACGCCATCCCTTAGTTTTCATATTGTAAAATTCTAGTGACACGGCATGATGGCACTGCGCGCCAGGGGTTCAATTCAGGAAATTTATACTAAAATTACAAGATGCTTCCAGGGTTAAAAGGGTCAATTTCCCACCCCTATTTAATCCCTTTAACACATGATTCAGCCAGTTTTCACCCAAAGTACACTCTCTTCTCTCAAAAACCTCTCAAGAAAAACCTAGGGATTTTCATAGAAGATTAAAAATCAAGAATTTCATCCATCAATCTTCATGAAATCACAAACTAAGGTATGTGTAGTGTTCATTCATGGACTCCTTTCATCCATGAAGGCCAAGAATCTCTTTTCTAAGTTTAAGTTTATGGATTTCTTTATAAATTTCATGTTGGGTTTGTTTTGCTTATGTTGAGAATGATTAATTGAATTCAAATCCATGTTGGGTGATCAATTTGTGGAATTGATTTCTATAGATGTATATTCATATGAACTTATGAATAAATCCTAACTAATGAAATTAAAGATGAATCATGATGATTAATTGTTGTTTAATGTTGTCTACATGTGCTATGCCTACCATGTGTTTGATTAAATGCCTAGATGAAGGAACAATGCTGAACTAGTATGATATCATGAAATACCCATATATGTACAAGTTTTGCCTACCACATGTTTTGATGGAATGCTTCTATAAATTTATTATGGATTATGATGTTAGTTAGTAAGTTATGCTTGGTCGGTTTTCCTTCTATCGAGTCCTGGGGGTAGTTGTACCAAAAATATTAGTTGTGTACCTATAGCCATGTCATGCTTCCACGATACTCTCAGTCAAGCTATGAATCCTTAGACTTTAGACAGTCTTCTGACTTAGTAATTCTCCATGATCTCATGAACTCAGCCAACAGTTGTCAGATATCAATAATATTCTAAAAGTCAACGGAATTTAGTAACTCAGTCCATGTTAAGTTCAGTAAATTTGTTTAGTGTCTATTTAGATGGGAGTATAAATTAGCATCGAGTTAACCTAAGGATAGGAACTAACCTGTTATATGAGGGTGTGATTCTTAGAAGCAATCATTGCATTCTAGATCTATGTTTCCAACATAGATTGAGACATCAAGCCTTCTATATGAGGGTAGATGATGTGTCTTAGCCTTCTATAAGAGGGTTCCCACCATTCTCACTAGAGTTACCTGTTATTCTAGGGTCACTCACATATTGTCCTTACCAGTGGCGCAGTATTGACACCCTTCCAATCAGGGCATAGATTGGACCCCAATTCAGCTATAATGCATTATTTGGGGCATATCGGTTAAATGAATACCTCCTATAGTCTTAGTATCAGTCTCAGTAAATCAACTCAGATAGCTCTTCAAAATTCAGGATTATTAGATATAGTTAACTCAGATACAGTATGACACTCAGCTAGTTCCATCAGATTCAGGACTGTTAGACATAGTCACTCATATTATCAAACTTTAGAATTCAGTCATTAGTCATATTATTCATTAGTATACTTATGATACCATGATTTTTAGATATAGTTACTATATATGCATACATGTATTCTCATGTTCATATTAGTCAGTTAGCCAATATTGTTCATACATATGAACCCCATGCATTCATCCTATCTCATATTCATACAAGTACATTCAAACCACTGACACATTTGTGCTATGGTATCTTATACCATAGGTTTAGAGACACGAGCTCTAGATCAGCAGTAAATTCTAGTTTCAGCAGTTAGAGGTAGAAGTGAGCCCTTATCATTCGAGGACATGATTATTCTCTATTATCTTATTAATTAGCTTATTAGTTAGAGTTAGTTGGGGACATGTTACATCATCTCTTCACTTAGACAGTTCATTCAGTTATAGGCTTTCTAGACTATCATATTTCAGACTTTAGTATTTTCAAATTTTTTTGTGTATTCTATTACCCCATATCGATGTTATATCATTTAGATTATGTTAAGTATTGAACCTTATGGCCTTTCAGTGCATGTTTCTGCATTATTATGTCATATTATATAGTGTACAGGTACATATATCTGTCATGGGTTAGCTTGTGGTCCTTCAGGATCATGAGCACCGTGTAGCATTTTGGGTACCAGATCTGGGGAGTTATAGATTCATTCTTGATTAATGATACACCCTAGAACATATAATTTAGTGGTGAGTAGTTATGATTTGAACTCCTAGTTTCTGGTTTCAATAATTATCTAAATAAGTTATAGTTGGCATTGGTTGCAACTCTTGGCTATCTCCATTTGTGTGCCCAGGTAGCGCCTTATGAGCTTATTCTCATGCTTTCCAACATGGATTATTGGTGGATCTCCTTTCTGTTTTCAAAATTAGTATGATGTAATTGCGTAGACAAGACTCAGGTGACTTTCTTCTTGGGTTGGAGTGGATAGCAGGTTTGGAAAGGCGAAAAGAAGTTATATTTTGATTCAGGGATTGGTAGCATTGTTCACACTTGGGATTTTCTTAATCTTAGATAAGTTCTTGCTTGGTAGTACTAGTTTCAATGTGGTATCAGTGTATCATAGTTTCAAATTTAGGTGCATCTACATTTCTCAATTTAGTTGGTGGCCTAGTTGGTGGTTGAGGCTAATGCTTGGTTGATTGAGAATAGAAGAAATAAAGTTCATTAAAAAATTATCTTTGGTAAAATCCCTTCAAAGTGTTGTCTCTTCATGGAGGATATCTCGGTAGTCATGCTCGTTGTATGCGGGACCTATACCTCATTCATTTCAGCTTTCATGATCTCTCTATAGATTAACTTTTGTGGAATAAAGTCCTTTCAGTAATGGCTATTTTAATTACTCTCTAGGTCATTCACTTAATTTGTAGACGTTTTTTATGTTTTAATCCTTCTCACAATGGCTACTTATTATTTATGACTTGCCAAAATTATTGATTCGGTAATCGGACAGTTCATTTGGATTTTAGGCACATTTTCCTATTTTGGAGATTTTACTTTTTAGGAGTTGGTCTCAAACCAAAACTCTTAGGTGAAAACCATAGATAAGAATTCTAACAGCACCATCAGCTTTAGAACATTGATTTTAGGCTACGGGACCCCTATTTCAGGTCCCAAGGCTTGCACTAATTTTGGCCTATTGGGCAGATAAAACAAAAAATTGAAACTATAGGTATGGGCCCAACATTTTGTTGAAACAACCTCGAATGAAAGTTTCAATGGTTCCATTGAGTCTGGAATGTTAAATTTTGTATGGTAGCATGTTTTGTTTGCATGTTTGGGGTTTCAAACGAATCCCAAACACCAGGTCGAATTCCATTTTGGACTTAAAAAAATCTGGTGCATAAAACCTAAAAGGACCGCTTAAGCTCCTATTAAGTCGCTTTTCTGCTCATTCTTTTAGCGACCTTGGGCCGCTTTAGGGCCCTGGACCATTACTGGTGGTGCACTTTATTGCATAATTACAGCTAAGCGGTGCCCTCTTTAGAGCCATTGGGGCCGTTTTAGCATCACCCACTGCTGTTGCCAAACCACATTAGCAGTTGTGTTTCCTCTTTAGCGCCCAAGTGTCTACTTTAGTGGCAACCATAGCCTTTAAATGCCCTCTTCCCCACCCAATTTTCTACTACTTTTTCCACTATTTTTACACTAAATTGAGAACTCAAAGAGAAGGAAAAAAGGGATATCATCCACAGAGGATAAGGTAAGATAACCTAACTCATCTTGGCCATTTCTTATTAATTTTCCCTTCAATTCCATCCTAATTCTTGGTAAAATTCTTAGAAATTGGGCTTCAATTCATAAACATTGAGGATTCATTCGAGACACTAATTGTGCTCTGTTTGTTCTCAGCTTTTGAGCATAGCATCCTTGTGTTTTGAGGTACCTCATGACGAGATCAATTTTAGATTCTATTTTTGAGCCTTACAATCCCATTCTTGATACAAAATTTGACCCAACCCTTAATATAGGAATATAGGTCTTCTTTTACTCCTAATTATGTGTAGAATACTATTTTTATAGTGACAGTATTTTGGGATTGTGGAATAAAGACAGATAATTTGTGGATTATCTAAGGGTTTGCGTTCAGCATTGAGGTGGGCCTATGTGTACTGTTCTTCTTGAGATGGTTTAGATATGTGTCACGCGATAGATAGGGATGTTATGATGTGGTTGTGAGTAAAACTCCATGACTTAGACTAAATTATAAGTTTAGGGGATAGAAGTGTATTTGACCCTTAAGTTGAAATACTTATTACACTTCTATAATCCTATTACTTTCTTTATTATTAGAGCTAATTTATAGTATAACTATGATATTATGCTAGATATAGAATGGAATTTAGGTAATGGAAGAATGATTGGTATGATTAGTCTTATTTGGATAGGTTAAGGTATCTTAAAACCATATCCTAGGTGGATTTAACTTAGTTACTCATGTTCTAGGTGGAATTACTATCTTAGTGCTAATCATGGCTTATTTATCACCTAGAAGTGGATGTAAATACCTTAGCCTAGCTTGGGTTAGAAGCCTATCTTAAATGGAATTTGGTATTAAAAGTTAGCCCCTACAGCCCACTTTTGACCAAGGCTTGTGTTAGCTTTGAAGACTTAAATTGATCTAATAGCCTATTAGACATAGATGAGACTAATGAACGTCGAATATAAGGTGAGTATATGACTTGGTAGATTGTAATGGTTTTTTGTGAATTATAATATTATGGTTATTAGGGATATAGTATTAGGCCCAAGGCCATTAATATGATGCTATATTTATTCCAAATATATATTGGGCCCAAGACCATGAATATGACATTAGTAGGGTTTTAGGAAGTATTCTATCCTTGTATAGGAAATGGTCATAGTTTATAGACATATTGATGCTTATAATCATATTGTTTAAATACTAGTGATGGCATGCATAGTTTTAGTACAATCATGATCACTTAGATTGTAAATGGTAAGTGTATCATCAGTATAACCATATTTATGCTTACTTACATTGTTTAAGCTTCTCCATAGCTATCCAAAGTCATCAAGACTCTCTAGGATCGATGATTTGTTCACCAGATAGTTCATCTATTTTTTAGAACCAATTCTCAATTTAGAAGTCTTTGCTGGTTCCAATTGGACACCAAGCAAAAATTTTAGAGAAACAACCTTAGATTTAAAATTTGACTCCACCAAAGCTTCCAAAATATCAAATTTAGCATGGTTATATATCTTGTTTGCAAAAATTGGATTTCGAATGCATCTCAAGTCCTTGGTAGAAACTTGTAAGCAAATTCCTAGTTTCAGTCTTCTCTCTATACAGTTGATATCGCAATCGCATGGGGCATGATGAGATGATGATAGACGCGATGGCGGTTAGTGTGTATCTATGATCCCACCGCTGGAGAGCCTAGGAAGGGTTTTTAAAAGGCTAATTTTGGCCAAGAATTTGCTATTTCCTCCATTGTCTTGAATCCTAAAATACTAATAGAGAGTGTATCCTTAAAGGGGGTCTTGTGAGTTTAATGGAAGCTTGGGTTACTTGCCTAATCATGTTTATTGTTTAATCGAAGGTACGAATCCTTTAATATTTGTGTTGAATTCTTGATTTCTTAGCCCAACACCCCTGATGGCTTGATGCTTGATTTTAGCCCCAAATATGGTTGATATGTACCAATTTCTTGAGGACTATAACTCCCTAATGGTATTTGAAGAGTGGGTTGGTCTCAAAACCTCATTTTCTATATATGGGACCCACTTAGGGGTTTTGGTGTTGTTTTTGGACCTGAATCACAATAGTGCAATATGGGTATTCCTAGACTCGTATTGAAAATTAGGTCATGGTTTTGTTAGGGTGGTGGAATTTTCGGGATTTCAAACTGAAGACGGTCATATGGTGCATGATGTGAAGTTTTAAGGTAGGCCTCTGTCTACTCCTCTTTATAGATGATTTATGATATGTATTGCATGTGAATTTGGATGTTGGGCTTGATTATGAATAGAGTAACTTAGCCTTGATTGTTGATGCTTTGGGGATTAGATGAGGGTTTTGGATCTATAAGAGGATATGTTTATAATCTTTTTGAATCCTATTGACTTTCCTCTCTAATTTTGATTAGTTTTAGCATGGTTATGATGTAATGTTATATTTGGGTTCTGGTTTTAGAATTTGATGCATGAATTGTGGATTTCATAGAAGGTCCAATTTCAAAAAGTTTTCACCATTAATCTTCACGAAACCACAATCTAAGGTATGTATAGTGTTCATTCATAGACTCCTTTCATCTATGAAGTCCAAGAATCCCCTTTTAACTACAAGTTATGGATTTTCTTTACGTGTTCATGCTTTGTATGTTCTCTTTCATGTTGATAAATGAGGAATTGATTTCTATTCCATGATTTGACGATGAATTTCATATGGGTTAATTAGTATAAATAAAGATTTACAAAATCTCCTAACGAAAACCTTATATGATGAAATTGGAAGTGAACCAGGATGTTTAATTGTTATACCATGATGTTTACATGTACTATGTCTGCCATATGTTTGATAAAATGCCTAGATGAAGGAAATTTGCCTAACTTGTATGATACCGTGAAAATCCCCATAAATGTACAAGCTTATGCCTGTTAGAAATTTGATGAAATGCTTCAATAAACATATTGTGGTGATTATCATGTATTCAAGAATATCAAGTCATATCAGTTTCCTTCCATTATGTCCTGAGGGTACTTGTACTCGAAATATTAGTTGTGTGCCTAGATCCCTGTCATGTTTTCATGATACTATCAGTCAAGCTATGAACTCTTAGACTTCAGATAATCTTATGACTCAGGAAAAATGTCCATGATATCATGACTCAGTCAGTTGTCAGATATCAGTAGTGTTCCGTCAGCCATGGAAATTCAGTAACTCAGTCCATGCTCAGTTCTGTTCAGTAAATCATGTTCAGTTTTCATTTAGATAGGAGTAGGAATTAGCACCGAGTGAACCCAATGATGGGGACTAACCTGTTATACGAGGGTGTTATTCCTAGAAGTAATCCTTGTGTTCTAGAACTATGTAGCCTGCATAAGTTGAGACATCATAGCCTTCTATATGAGGGTAGATAAGGTGGCTTAACCTATTATGTGAGGGTTCCCACCGTTCTTGCTAGAGTTACCTGCTATATGAGGGTTACTCATATGTTGTCCTTACCAGTGGTGCGGTATTGGTACTCTTCTAATCAGGGCATAGATTGGACCCAAGCTTAGCTATCATAGCACCTTTGGGGTATGTCAGTTAGATACTACTTCCCACAGTTTCATGTTACAGAATCAAGACTATCAGATATAGTCAATCAGTCTCAGTAATAGAACTCAGATAGTTCTTCAGATTTTAAGACTGTCAGACCCAGTCACTCAGACATAGTACGAAACTCAGATAGTTCTATCAGATTTAAGACTGTCAGACACAGTCACCCATGTTATCAGTTATATTCAGATACAGTTATTTATGTTATCAGCATCCAGACTCGGTAGTCATGCTACCACGGTATCAGTATCATGTTATCACGTTGTTAGTTATAGTTTCATATTTATGTATGTATTCTCACGTTCATTTTAGACAGTCAGTTAGTATTGATCAAGCATGCAAACCCTTGCATATAGCCTACCTCACATGTATACTCAGTACATTCTATTGTACAGACACATTTGCGCTATCATACTTTCTTTTTATGTTACACCATAGATTCAGAGACACAAGTTCCAAATCAGCAGTACATTCTAGATTCTACAGTCAGAGTAGAAGTGAGTCCTCATCCTTTAAAGACATAATGATTTTTACTATCTCATTGATTAGCTTATTAGTTGGATTTAGGTGGGGACATATCCCATCAACTTCTTATTCCAATTCTTCAGACAGTAGAGGTTTTCAGACTAGATACAGAGTAGATACAAACTATTATGTTTTAGACTTCGGTTTTGATTTTGGTATTTTGTTACCCCACACAGATGTTACGTTATTCAGTTATGTTCATG